>NC_043010.1:58978794-58996294 GCF_006345805.1 Octopus sinensis | reverse complement strand
CTAAATTTTATTTTTCAAAATACTGCGAAAACACCTTCACCCTAACAATATGTACAAGAAACTAATAAAAAAAGAGACACATAGTAAAATTGTCATACTCCACTACCAACAACTTTGAGAAACTGCAGGCAAAAACCATGTAAAAGTGAAAGCCCAAACTACACACATAATAACAATTGTAATTGTAGAACACCTTTATCCTTTCTTTTAGAAGGAAACTGTCTCTCAAACAATATTGTATATTGCACCACAGTAACCATGAACATGACACCAACTACTATATCTACACGTGTAGGATGTACAGAAAACCAGCTGAAGATATCATACAATCAACACACATATGCCTTTCACAATCCAAACAACAAAAATGATACTTCACTATCCAAACATAAATGGCAATCAAAATAAAAAAATACTCTGTTTAGCATCAATTGGAAAATATTCTCACACACACAATCATACCAAAGAAACAACAAAGCCTGCCTACTCTGTACTAATAAATCCTACCACATTCTAACATTCATGAACCAAAACTCTGAACTAGTCTATTTGTGCAAGCACAAAATTTTAAAAGCACTAAAACATTTGAAACCAGTAATTTTTCTAATGGCTGAACATGTTTAATGTCTCACCAACTCCCTTCTCTCCACCTACACCATAAATTATTCCCATATACATAAAAAAAAACTCACTTTCACATTTTTACACTAAACAAATACTCCAGAAATTATCTAAAAGTTTCCTTTTCTTCACCCAAAATCCTCACAAAAATTTTTTATATATAAGTAGACCCCCCCCACATACACAATATATATATTTATATGGGAGCAAGTTGGAAAACCCTTTTCTTTTATTATCCTTTTCAATATTTTCTTTTCTTTTTCTAAATTTTTAATTTGAACATTTTAAATCATTTATTTTTCATTCCCATTTTTATGCATGAATATATACACCCCGCTTTATAACGCCCCACTTTCGTTTATATGCGGAGGCCTACATTATAAAATACCTCTATTGAAACAGAATTGAAGAAATATCTATAAACATACAACCCACAAATTCTACCTCCACAAAACACAAGGGTTAAAATCCCTATATTCAGATCAAATTGCTTATAGAACAATGAATACCCGGAGAAAATCTTTCAGACCAACAACCTCTGTGCCTAACCAAGACCCTTTGACATGCCTAATGACCACCACCTTTCAAATGAAAATAGGAAATACTGTAAATAACAAGTAAAGAAATTGACCAGCTAAAACATACTTACATTCTTTTATGAACCCCTAAAAAAACTCCATTTCAAACAAGTTGACAAGCCCAGTCATTAAGGTTCTAAATACTGACCTTTGACCACTATGTTGTGAAAGCAAAGGGTTAAATCCAATAAAACCGAAAGCAAACTACTCAGGCATCCTGTGCCTGCCTGGCAAAGGAAAACCCCAAAACATAAACCCTTCCTAAGTTCTACAGACATGAATAAATTCTAAACAACAACAACAACATAACCTCGAATTTAATGAATAAAAATTTCTTCAAAACACCCCTCTATCCCAACCCTAACCCTAACCACCTAATTACCACTCCACTCAAACCCAAGGAAGATCTTTCGTTCAACAGACACTATATAAAGTCAAGAGTAACTGTATGTTGCAGACCAATGATGGCTGAGGTGGCCAAAAAAGTCACTGTCAGTAAGATTCAGGTTTAAGAACAATAAATCTGTACTCTACAAAAGTATAGAGTCACTCTGAAGATTAATGTCAAATTGTTTTTATTATACTGTTGATGTATATATGTATATATAATATTATATATATACGTTTATAAATTTGTTGTGCAAGATTTTTTATGTGAAGTCGTGTGTTGAAACAGATATTGTTGTATTTCGGAATGGTCATTTTGCCAGTTTAGCCAATAAAAACACATGCATTATATATTGGGTGTTATTTTGCTTCAGTGTTATTTATTTTTTACATTAATCTTAATCTATGTAAAAAATAAATAACACTGAAGCAAAATAACACCAAATATACAGTGCGTGTGTTTTTATTGGCTAAACTGGCAAAATGACCATTCCGAAATATAAAAATATATATGTATGTATATATATATATATATGTATATATATGTATATGGGTGTGTGGTAAGAAGCTTGCTTCCCAACCACATGGTTCCAGGTTCAGTTCAACTGTGTGGCACCTTGGGCAAGTGTTTTCTACAATAGCTTTGGGCCAACCAAAGCCTTGTGAGTGGATTTGGGAGACGGAAACTGAAAGAAGCCCATCATCTATCTATCTATCTGTGTGTGTGTGTGTGTATGTGTTTGTTCCCCCCAATATCGCTTGACAACTGATGTTGGTGTGTTTATGTCCCCATAACTTAGTGGTTCAGCAAAAGAGACTGATAGAATAAGTACAAGGCTTACAAAGAATAAGTCCTGGGGTTGTTTTCTTTGACTAAAGACGGTGCTCCAGCATGGCTGCAGCAGTCAGATGACTGAAACATATATAAGAATAAAAGAATATAAACACACACACACACACACACACACACACACATATATATACATACATACATACATATATATACATGCACTCTAGTGCATTACCCATCATATGACTGGTGACTTTGGAATTATATTCTTGCCACCGTGGGTAACACCAGGAGATTTGGCATGCATACAATCTTTACCAAATTCTTTGGTACTTACAGAAAATGGTGAAATGAATACAAATTTCCAAAAGAAAAATATTTATTGCCTTGTGTGTGTATATGTATGTATATGTATCTATTTGTATATATATATATATGTGTATTGGGTGTGTGTGTGTGTTTGTGTGTTTGTGTGTGTGTATGTGCATATATATATATATATATATATATATATGTATGTATGTATGTATATATGTATGTATATCATACAGATATTTGTACTGTGGTAAGAGCACCATAGCTGTGCCAGTGCCGGCTGGCTGACCAGTGCTGGCTGGCTGACCAGTGCTGGCTGGCTGACCAGTGTAGGGAGACCAACTGAAGCAGTACTGACCAGTCAAACTTCACACAAAAACAGGGGTTAAATTTCAATATTTCCTCTGGTCACATGACAGCCACAATAGCTTCTCTTGTCGTCTAGCTGCCATTGGCAGGGGTTCAAATGGGAACCGTGACCTGCAGACCTTCACTACAAACTGTCAGAGTGAGCAACAAACTGCTTTGGTCATTAGCCAAATAGCGACGGAGAGAGGGCTGAGCAGAGAGGGAGTGGCAGGGTTGGACTGGGGTTGGGCTATAGATTTTAATGGTTCACTCACCTATCACCTCGTACAGGCTATTGTTATCGTTTACTATATTGATCAACTGCTGATATATATATATATGTATATGTATACATACATACATACATATAGACATCTATCTATCTATATCTATCTATCTAAATACATATGCATATATGTGCATACATGTATATATCTGTGTGTGTATACATTCATATTGTATATACATTTATATTGTGTATACATTCATACATTCATATGGTGAATATATGAGCTGTTATAAATAAATAAATAAATATACACAAACACGACACAGATATAAACATATATATGAACACACACACACACACACATGCACACACTTACACACACACACACGCACGCACACACACATGCACACGGTGTGTAAGGTATTTGAGAAGATACTTTTTGCAGCAATTTTGCATTTTTTGCTAACTCTATATAATCTTTGCTTCAGCAAATAATAATGGCAGACCCTCAGCTTGCGCAAGAAATGAAGAGGCAGGCTGTTATTGTTGGTATAAAGGCTGAGCATAGCGATTTAGAAATATCTCGATTCTTAAAAGTTGCCAGGTCTTTCGTCTACAAAGCTTGTAAGGAGTTAGAGACTGAAGATGGAAACGTATCACCAGTATCAAAGCATAAAAGACATTCTAAATGCTCTGAAATCATCAGAACACCTGAATTAATCCAGCAAGCTTAACAGACCATTTGATTACAATCCCAGAAAGTCCATGAGGTCAATTGCAAAAGATCTCCATGTGTCAGAAGGAACAGTCAGAAATGTCCACAAAGACATCAGATATAAGTCTTATATGATGAGGAAAGGTCAATTGGTCAGAAAAAGCAAAAGAAAATCACTGTATCAGATCTAAAAGGCTCTTAAATAAACTGAAAAATCCAGCAGAAAAAGATTTGATTTGGTTTTTCTCAAACGTTAAAAACTTCAACCAGCATCAAAGAGTTTGCAGAAGAAATGACAGATGCTTATGTACAGATCCTTCTGAAGTTCCAAGTGTTATGCATACAAAACTTCCTGCAACTCTCATGGATGAAGGACATATGATGCCTCCTTACTTCTTTCCACAAAGCCTTAGAGTTAACTCTGCCTCCTACAGTGAGGTCCTGGAAACAATTGTTAAGCCCTGGATTGACAGTGTATACAATGGAAGGCCATATGTGTTTCAGTAAGACTCTGCACTATCAGACATGGCTCTAGTAAACACAGGAAAGGATGGCTAAAAATGTTCACGATCACATAACCCCTAACATTTGGCCTCCTAATTCTCCAGATCTCAATCTGTTAGACTATTATAAGTGGAGCATTGTTGTGAGAGAGGTCAAGGAGCATGCCCATAACACCAAAGATTCTTTGAAAACTGCCATAGTCAGAGTAATGCCCAAAATGAACCAGGATCACTTGAATCGCATATGTAGGTGATTTAGATCTCATTTAGAAGCAGTTGTTGTAGCTGAAGGTAGCTTTATTGAATTACATTATAGAAAAGAAGGTTTATTTTTTTATCTTCATAGCAATTTTTGATAAAGTTATTATCTGTTATTATATATCTGTTTTTTTTATGAACATAAATCTGTCCTCAAATATCTTATGCACCCTGTATATCATCCAACCCATGCTAGTATGTTAGATGATGATGATGATGATATATATACATACACAAACACACATTTATATGTATGTGTTTGTGTGTGTCTGTGTGTGTGTGTGTGTGAGCGCATGTGTGTGTCTATGTATATATATATATATATATATATATATGAATATGTGAGTTGTCTAAGAGATCATAAGTCAGGGAAAAGGTGCACTCGTATATCTGTCAGTAGAGTGGTTATATTGTCTGAAATGTATAGTATTAAATATTCATCATGGCTGGTCTTATCAATTAGTTTCACGTAAAGAATATAATGGAGTGTTAGGTAACAAACCAATAATACAACTTTACGCTCATCAGAGTTAGCTGATATGGAAGGGAATATGGTGATTGATTTCTATTGTCAGAGGTGGATTGGCACAACTGGTCAGTGGCTGCTGTGAAAAAGGTGGTGGAATGAAAAAGGGGCCAGGGACCAGGGGATTAGTTTAGGAGTTATGTCCCTTGGTTGGGTATGCTGTGAAGCCGGCAAGAGTTATCTCGAAGTGGGGAAAGTGTATATTATTAATGTGGTGCTCCTGTGGGGATGGGGTGTGTGGTATGTGTAGCGGTGTCTAGACCTACCTTGAGATTATCCTTTAGCTGTGCACCTAGTGTAAAAAAGATTGTGAGCCAAATGCCCGAACCACTAAGCCATGCGCCTTCACAAACAGTTGCATAAGTAAGGCCAGTGGAAGTTGGGGCACGGGGTTTTTGTCAGAGTGTCCATGTGCCAAGTACTGAGTCAGCTTGGAATGGAGGGTTGTAAAAGAAGAGTGACAAGGAAACAACTCCCAGAGACAGCTGAGAAGAACTGAATGTGGTGAAAAAGAATGATGGATAAGTCACTAAATACAGGCTGTTTCATAACATCAAATAAAAGTTAAGCTTACCATAATATTTCTCCTATCATCGATTTCCATGGTCTGTGAATTTACCAGACTGCAGCCCTCTCAACTTTACCAAACTTCATCAACATCTTGACCATTTTTGACCAAAACATCCTGATAGCACAAAAAAGCACATACGGTTACAATAAACCTGTTTCACCTTTTACTCTGAAATGAGGAATTTTTCTGCAGAGGAAACTGTAGTGAAAAAGTTTTGTTCAATATTCAATATCTCTCAAGCATATTTGAGCTGGTCTTAAATTTATATACATGTATATACACCCATCCATCCATCCATCCATTCATCCATCCAACCAGCTAGCTGGCCATCCATCCATCCATCCATCCATCCATCCATCCATCCATCCATCCAACCATCCATCCATCCATCCATCCATCCATCCGTCCATCCATCCATCCAACCATCCATCCATCCAGCCAGCCAGTCATGCATGCAAGGGGCTTCTGATTAGTTCCTGGCTTTGGATAAAATAAAATTCAGGAGGATCAATTAATTATGATTTTATTCAACATATTCCCCTCACAGATTCACACATCTGTTGCAGTGATCCTTCAGTTGTTCCAAGCCCTGTAAAAGAACTTGGAAGGTTGCACCTCTAACCAGGCCCTTTGCAATACCCTTAAAGCCAGGAACCTGTCAGCTCCCCCTTGGTGTTGAATACAGACACATTGGCATAAAGGACTATTCATTTCTCTGGATAATGAAGACGCTCCCCTATAATTTTTGCCATTAATACAAGCCTGGTAAAAGAAATGGTTATCTTCTTTGAGTAAATGTAAAGAAAAAAACCTTGTTTTGAAAAGGTTGTCGCAGTAATCAAACAGTGAAATACAAAGCAAGTGGAAAACAGCAATACGTATACCATGGAGACAAAAGAACCTGGAATCAGCTTCTGTAGATTGAGGAAAGTTCCAATGGACTTTTGAACTGAACCAAGACCTATACAGGTTCTACAGAAAGGCTAAGGAAGAACCCTTGATGGGCTTCGTGAAGAGACTTAAAGAATATTGGGATAAGAAATACAGAAAAATTTCTCAAATTTTTCTGTGAAACAATTACAACAGCAAATGGAAAGAAATATGCCACCTTACCAAGCCAAACCACTCAGCCAAAATATACAAATGATTATATTCATATTGACAATACGGTAAAATTCTTTCTGTGAAGAGATTGTGAATGGTGAGAAACACAACCGAGATGAACTCAGAAATAACAAACTACCACCAACACCACCACCACCACCTGGACATGGGGGGAACCACTATAATTTCATGAAAACAAGCGAGGAATATGAAATACTAAAATCACAAACTTCACTAGTTATATACATAAGGTACTTTTTGAAAGAATGTTACCAACATGAGTTGGGGAAATCTCCACTGAATTGATGTTATCCATGATCAATGCTGCAAGAGAACAACTGACTCAAATCCAAACCCCCAGCTTTTGGACAATAAATGTCCTGTTTTATTGTGCACCAACAGATGGGAGTAAAAGAAACCAATCCAAAAGGATAAAACTGAGCCAAAATGGATTTCCTCCCTCCAAAATAACATCAATGAAAACAGGAAAAAACAGGAGTGTTGCATACTGTCAGCAAATGCTAAACTAGAAATGAATTCATTGGGCAAAGTTGAGAGAACTAGTTTTGTTGGTAACAAATGGCCTCTCCCTCAGAGTGGAAGGCAGATTGTATGATGTCAGTGTACAGGTAACTATGCCATGTGGCAGTGAAACATGGGCTGTGCTTGCAGGGAACATGTGAAGGCTTGAAAGAAATGAAGTCAGGATGCTCCACTGAATGCGCAATATGTCAGGGTACATGTACAACAGAGTGTAAGTGCATTGAGAGAAAAGTTGGACATAAGAGACATCAGATGTGGTGTGCAAGAGAGAAGACTTCGTTGGTGTGGTCAGGGTATGGACAGGGCCAGCTGCATAACGAAGTGCCGGTCACTAACTGTGAAGTGAACTGAGAGACCCAGGAGGACATCAGAGGAAGTGGTGAATATGATCTTTGGCTTTGAGCTTCACAGAGGTGGTGACAAGTGAGAAGCCGCATCAAGCCAAGTGAAATTGTGGTCCTGGCCAGTGCCAGTGACATGTGAAGGACATCCATGCTGGTGACACGTTAACGACACCCAGTACCCTCTGTAGGGTGGTTGGCATTAGGAAGGGCATCCAGCCATAGAAACCATGCCAAATCAGATTATGGAACCTGGTGCAGCTCTCTGGCTTACCAGTTCCAGTGAAACCATCTAACCCATGCCAGCATGGAAAATGGACGTTAAATGGTGATGATGATGATGATGAGGAGGAGGATGATGAATCAACAGCTATGAATTCATGATAGATTCTCCTAATTGTATGGGAACTGCGGCTGAGAGTCCCTCCCAAGCAAATTGACCATCCTCAAACTCAACCTACGAGTGGTAAGTGAAAAACTTCATTACTGTGAAGAAACCCACCTGAATGAAAAATGATAAAGCAAAAGTTGGCTCAAACCCCACAAGCTGTACATTACAGTATGAAAGGTGATGCGGTCAAGGTGGGTAAATGGTCTTCCCCAGGAAGATCCAGAATGATGCTGGTGGCAAATCTGGGACGTAAAGAAAGAATGCAACCATAATGGAGCAAGGTTAAATGAATTACAAAGTGAATATTGTATGAATCCCTCTCCCCAAATATAAAACATTACGAGAGAGAGATGCTGTTGACAGTTATTATGAAACTGCTGAACGGAAAACCACTTGGGAGAAACCTGATAATAGGCTGCTCATACAAATAGCTCAATGTTCTGCAGGGAAATTCTTGTGGTCCTTTTTCCCTGAGCTAGACATACCAGATTGGCTGACGGTTGTCTAGACTACTGTTATTCCCAAGAACAAAGAGGCATATGTGTCTAAAAACTACAGGTCCACTAGCATGCTTGAATGTTATGTACAAACTGTACAGATGTGAGTGCAGAATCAAAAGTCCAGGGAAAAGTGAACAATTAAGGTAAATTGATGCGGAACTTGGAACTTACAGCTCTTTGTACCTTGACTATAAATTCTCCTTTGTACTTATCCTCATAGGTGCATAAAACTATTTACTTAGAAATTTACACAAAAACCTACAAATACTAGGTTTTTGAAGAAAGAGCAAAATAAACTGATGTGGATTCTCAAAATCCAATCGATTAGTGGCACAGTGAAGATTTGCGAGACATTCAAAAGATTCTCCATGTGAGATTCTTTAGATGAAACGATGCACAGATTTGGGTAAATGCATTGACAGGTCAACCAACACCTTCGCTCAACCTCATATTTATAAACACCAGGAGCTTTCTGAACTCAGAAAGTCTAATTGCTTTGTTAGTGACCAGCTTGAACACCCGTCAGAAAAACTTAGATAAAACTAAAAAAAACAACATACATACATACACACACATACATACATACACACACATACATACATACACACGCATACATACATACACACACATACATACATACATACATACATACACACGCATACATACACACGCATACATACATATACACTCACACACACATACATACACACTCACACACATACGTACATGCATACACACATACATGTACACACATACATGTACACACACACATACACATAGATACACATGCACGCATACATACAAACACACATACATACATATGTACATACAGAGATACATACATGACTACATTCATGTGTGTGTGTGTTGTGTGTGTGTGTGTGTATACATGTATATTTATGTATGCTCCCCCTAACCACCCTCAATACCATGGCCACCACTACGATGTCATCCCCCTCCGCACCCCACAACAACCTCATCCATATTCTTTACAATACTAATGTTTCAATCATTGAGTTTTGCTGCAAGATTCAGAGCTCCTCTGGCTTTTATGTGCAGACACTATACACCACCACCACCACCACCACAATCACGACAACCACAACCACCAACACAAACACCAACACCAGCACGACCACCACCACCAGCAAGACCACCACCACCACCACCACCACCAGTGCAGTACAGTATATTGACTGCAACAGTTTTGGTGTACCAAAGGAATTTCTGAAGAACCAATGTCAACTGTCTTTGGTGAAGTTGTCATCATCACCATAATCACCCTCCTCCTCCTCCTCCTCCTCCTCATCATCATCATCTTCATCATCATAACCACCAAAACCACCACCACCATCACCACCACTATCACCACCAACACCACCACCAACACCACCATGACCACCATCCTTACCTCCTCATCTTCATCATTGCCACCACCATCTTCATCATCATCATCATCATCGTCATCATCGCCACTGCCGCCACTGCCACCACTACTACCACCCTCCCCACCTCCATCTCTGCCTTCCTAATGTGGTTGCAGCTATGGAACATTATGGTGTATTGAAGAGAAAGTGATGGTGAGGGGGGGAGGGTGGAGGGGAAGGAGATGAAAGGGAGATGAAAGGGGGACAGAATGGCAGGAGGCGGTGTGGGGTGGTGGTGGCGTAGTGGTATTATAGTGTAATGTAATTATATGGATGTGTGGTGGCGGGTGGGGGGAAGGGGTTGCTGCAATTAAACACACTTTGAAACATAAAGAAGCTTATAACACACACACACACACACACATGCTTGTATATCTATACCTGTCTGTAATTATACACACACATATATACATATATACACATACACACACATATGTGTATGTATATATGTATATATACATATATGTGTATATATAAATATATATATATATATATATATACACACATGCATACATACATACATGTGTGTGTATATATATATACACACACATGCAAACATACATACATATACATATGTATATATATATATGTATATGTATGTATGTGTGTGTGTCTGTATACATATACATTACACACACACACATGCATATATACATATGTATGTATGTAAGTATATATATGTGTGCATATATACATAAACGCCAAATCAACATGAACCTGATATTTAAGACATCCTCACATAAAAACATAATTACAAGGAATGTTCCGAACACCAACAGCATCAGCATCAGCAGCACTTGTAGTAGTAGCAGCAGTAGTAGTAGTAGTAGTAGTATCTGTGGTTGTGGTGGTTGTGGTTGTAGCGTTGTAGAGGAACTGCTAAACCCTCCCCCATGCAGCCATGCGCATCGTATTTACACACATTTCCGCACACCCCTCCACACACGCCGTCCTAAGGTCATACATAGAGATACAATGATAAGGCCACATACACACATGCAGTGATAAGGTCATACATATATACACGCACTCATAAAGATAATCATAAACTTTGGTTGTTATAGAAGATGCTATAAAACAGCATCATAAGCAGACACACACACACACACACACACACACATTCCAATAAATATCACATAAAGTTATATGTGTGTATGTGTGAGTATAAATATATAAATGCATATATGTTTGCCTATGTATATATGTATATGTGTGTGTGTGTGAGAATTTGTAAGTCAATGTGTATGTATATGCATATGTACATATGTATATATATATATGGTTTTTAGTTCTAAGATACATACGTTCATATATATATATATATACACACACACACATCATTTTTGTATATTTATGTCTATGTAATATGCATACATAAATATAAATGCATATATATATGTTTGTGTGTTTATGTATGTATATATATATATGTGCATGTGTATCTATACATCTCTCTGTCTATGTATGTATATTATGTGTGTATGTTTATTTATGTATTTGTATGTGTGTGTGTGTGTGTGTGTGTGTCTGGAAAGGACTGCAGTATCACATTGGAGTGCAATTGCAATTAAGTGAATGAAAATACTGAGTACGGTGAGATAAAATTAAATGATATTCAATCAAAAGCTGAGTCTATTTGAGTGATTATTGAGAGCTTATCATTGCTGATCTCCAGGCAACTGAGTGTCAGGAATTACACACTTTGTGGAGATGCTTTGAGTAGGTACACGTTTACATATATATATATATATATATGGAGTGGTTGGCATTAGGAAGGGCATCGAGCTGTAGAGAAGTTACCAGATCATATTGGAGCCTGGTACAGCCTCCCAGCTTGCGAGTTCTCAGTCAAACTGTCCTGCCCACGCCAACAGAGAAAGTGAACATTAAACGGCAATGACGATGATGGTGATGATGATGATGTATATATATATATACATATACTACACTCATGGAGTGGTTGGTGTCAGGAAGGGCATCCAGCTGTAGAAACACTGCTAGATCAGACTGGAGCTTGGTGCAGCCTCCTGGCTTCCCAGATCCCGGTCGAACCGTCCAACCTATGCTAGCATAGAAAACGGACGTTAAATGATGATGATGATGATATATATGTATGTATATGTATGTGTCTACCTACTTCTTTCCCTTTCTATATATACACATAGTAATTGTATATACATATATACACACACACACACATGCACACATTATATAAGTCTCTATAGAGTGCTCAAGGTAAAATATAGAGTCATATTTATAGGAAGTGTAAAACAGTGCTAACTGTTACTAATAGTTACCATGAGCTTCTTTTGTGATTCTCAGAGCAATGTGATCTGTATGACTATCTAACTGGCTTCATATTGTAGGAAAAGAAACAATATGCAAATGTGATGCTAATTATTCATGTTTTGATGCTAATTGTTTCCATGATACTGAAATTTTGATGTCAATTGCTTGTGTAGAGCTAATTGTTTAATGCTAATTGCTCAAGTAGTGCTAATATTTCAATGCTAATTGCTCAAACGGGGCTAATATTTTCGGTGCTGATTATTCAGGAAGTGCTAAAGTTTTGATGCTAACTGCTCATGTGGTGCTAATGGCTATGCAGAACAGGAAGCAGTTTTTGTCCTAACAAACACATTAAAGGAAGGCAAAGCAGCAGACACGCATTGGTGACGGTTGATTGTTTTGTCTGTGCCAACAAAGGAATGTGGAGAAATAGGTATCTGAATTATAACACACACACACACATATATATGCATACAAGGTGTAATGAGTAAATTGTCACCATTTTATATTTTCAATTTTGTGTATGTGTATTGTTTGGTTTTGATTTTGTTGACTACACAGTATAGTAGGGTCAGTTGGGTACCGTCTGGGGGAAAAACATCACCATGACACAATTTACTCTGCCAGAAATTTGGAAGTGACATGCTGTACTACTTGGCATTCATGCTGGAAGCTCCATCACGAATATTTCAGAGTGTTTTGGTGTCAATCTGAAAACATGTACTGAGAGTGATAAAAATTAAATATCCAGTCAACATCATGGTGTTTGGAGTGATCACTAGTGATGGGGATGTTATGCCTCCAATCATCTTCCCACATGCCTTCAGACTCTACACAGAGGCCGACATCAAGTGCCTGGAGGAGGGAGTGCTGCCCTGGGTCAAGAGGATGGTTGCACCATACCACACAAGCAGAAGAAGCCAGTCATGGCTGTCAGACAATTTCTGCAACCACACCACCCCTAACATCTGGCCACCTAAATCCCTACACTGCAATACCCTTAATTATTATGTGTGGGGCACAGTTGAGCGAGAGACCAACCAAACTCCTTGTAACACCAAAGATGAACTGAAGGCAAGGATTATGGCAGCCTTGACCAACTTAAACAAGGAAACAATCCAGAAGAGTTGCAGGAGATTCCAAAGTCATCTGGAGGCTGTGGTTGAAGCCAATGGCGATTTTATTGAATAAACTTACTCTTTAGTATTTCAAGATATTTTTATGTAATTTTGGTAAATATATCTGTTAAAATGAGATGTCAGTTTTATTTTCATTTTCGTGTAATTTAGATGACAGTTTATTCACTGCACAGATACATGTACCCTTAATGTAGTTCTCGGGGAGATTCAGCATAACACAGAGTGTGACAAGGCTAGCCCTTTGAGATACAGGTACAACAGAAACAGGAAGAAAGAGTGAGAGAAAGTTGTGGTGAAAGAGTACAACAGGGTTCGTCACCATCCCCTGCTGAATCCTCGTAGAGCTTTAGGCGTTTTCGCTCAATAAACACTCACAACGCCTGATCTGAGAATTGAGACTGTGATCCTATGACCACGAGTGTGCTGCTCTAACCACTAGGCCATTGTGCCTCCATGATAGATAGATAGAGAGATAGATAGATAATACATACATACATACATACATACATGCATATATACATACATACATGCATACATTCATACATACATACATGCATGCATACATACATGCATGCATACATACACACATACATACATACATACATACATGCATACATGCATACATACATACATACATACATACATACATACATACATACATACATACATACATACTACATACAGAGATCAATGAAAGAGACAATTTCTACGCTGAACTATTGAGGAATCTGCACCTACTCTATCCAAATTACAAGTTTGGGTTTATACCTGTAATTATTGGGGCCCTGGGATATATAACACAATGCCTAAATAGCAATCTTGAGAAATTTGACTTCTCAAAACCAGGAAGGAGACTACAAACCTAATCCATCAATGGAACTGTAAAAATCTGTAAAACTTTCCAGAAGTTCATCATATAAGTATATATATATGTGCATGTCTAGATATGCAAGTATATGCATGAGAATACATACATAAAACAAAACATACAAATCTGCACATACATACATACAAAGAAACAAAAATACATACATACATACATTCAGACATGCATACATACAAAACTACCTTGTTGTTGATGTTGAAATTCCAATAAAGGAGCTTTGGATCTAGGTTAGAAACCAGCTCTTTCTCTATTGGCAAGTAATCTTGAAATAAAACTGAATAATTACATACATACATATATACATTCATACACACACACACGATTTAAGTGCACTGCTAACACAGTAGTACACAGTATTGGCTTATCAAAATGTTTAGTATTCTTTGTAGCATATTATGGTTGCTTAATGAAATACTGTGTACCTACAAATCATTAATATATACATATATATATATCATTATCAAAATAAGCAACAAGGATATCCAAGGTAGACTAGTACAATTGTTTCATGCTAATGTAATACTTAAAGTGTTTAATAAAATGAAGTAGCATGAAACGATTGTACTACTCTACCTTGGATATCCTTGTTGCTTATTTTGATTATAATCACCCCATTTTGATTTATATGGATAATACCATACGAAATTCTGGTGCCTATAACTTAAGTACCATATTCAACTGAATCTAAATTTTGCTGAACTTATATATATACATATATATATATATAGATACACATATGTATGTATATATGTATATGATGATGGATTCTCTTGTTGTGAATGACAAATGGGGGTTCAGTGAATTAAGGAGTAGTCATGTTCTATGGATACAGATGTGTCTCTCGAGCCCTGCCGGTGCCTTGCAAACCTTTTGGTAGATGGAATAAGTTGAGGACTCAATTTTCCTTGAATGCTTGTGGGTCATTTACTGTGGTTTCTTGAGTGGAGAGCAAGGCCTGCTTTGCTTCAGACCACAAAATGGCAGGTAGGGTTTCCATTTAGCGGAGCTGTGTTTTGCTGACATGCCTTCATGCTTGGTTCCTCCTTCACTGCTTCATATTGCCCAGTGATTGAAGGGTGCTTTTAAAGGGCCAGTTAAATGAAACTGGCATCGGGCATCTTAGTCCTGGCCAATACCAGTGTTGTTTAACTGGCCCTTTAAAAACACCCTTCAATCATCAAGCAATATGCTGTGCTTGTGAAGACATGTCGAACACGCACACACACATATGTGCTCATACACATACACATACATACTCACACACACACACACACATATGTATACACACACTCACATATAGACACACTTATCATTATCATCATCATCATTTAACGTCCATTTTCCATGGGTTGGATGGTTTGATTGAGGTCTGGAGAGCCAGGAGGCTGCACCAAGCTCCAATCTGATCTGGCAGATTTTCTACAGCTGGATGCCCTTCCTAACGCCAACCATTCCAAGAGTGTAGTGGCTGCTTTTCAATGTGCCATTGGCAGAAGAGCCAGTCAGGCAGGCCTGGTATTGATCACATTTAGATAGTGCTTTTTACGTACCACCGGCACGGGGGCCAGTCAGGGGGTACTGGCATATATGAAAAAAAAAAAAAATTGGAGTGGTGCATGGTGAATATCTAAAAATTTGTCCTCCTTGGGTAAAGAAATTTTCTTGCTACTCCTACGCCTCTGTCTAGCATTCATTTTCATTCCACTAAATAACTTCTGTAAACCCATCTTATTTTCCTTTTAAAGTTGTCTATCCTCAAACTAATACTTTCACTGGTCATTTAATTTTGCTTACTCTTCTTTCTTTTTCCCAACTGGCCATTCGTGCTGCGGCTAGTTTAATAACCCATTTGCTCATCTCCACACAACATTGTAAACGATGCATAGGTAAGAGCACCTGAAGATTAGCTGAGACGGTTTTCTCTATATTACAACTTATGTAACAAACATTACTATGCTTTGAAACGGTTGTAGCCCATGTTTTACCTGTTCCATTCCTTACTTTTTGGGGCTTTTTGGGGCTTTTTGGGGCTTTTTGGGGATATATATATATATATATATGTTGGATCGTTAGCCCCTACAAGCAATTTTTTTCTCTCCTTGTTTCTTTTCTGTGTATCTTTCTGTCGAAGAGCATAGGCTCGAAACATAAAAGACTTGTTTTATTTCTATTCCTGAGCGCCATACTAATACAATTGTTTGTTTGTACTCCACCTGCCTTCGTCTTTTGTTTATTTTCTTAAACTTTCCCGTTATATATATATATCATCATCATCATCATCATTTAACGTCCGTTCTCCATGCTAGCATGGGTTGGACGGTTCGACCGGGGATCTGGGAAGCCAGAAGGCTGCACCAGGCTCCAGTCTTATCTGGTAATGTTTCTACAGCTGGATGCCCTTCCTAACGCCAACCACTCCGTGAGTGTAGTATATATATATATATATATAGATTCAGATGAATATGGTACTTAAGTTGAGGCACCAGAATTTAGTATGGTATAATCCATACAATTTCAAAATAAGGTGATTAAAATCAAAATATGCAACAAGGATATCCAGAGGTAATGCAGTACGATTGTTTCATGCGACTCCATTTAATTGAATGGAGTTGCCTGAAACGATTGTACTGCATTACCTCTGGATATCCTTGTTGCTTATTTTGATTATATATATACACACACACACACACACATATATATAAGAGATAAGATGATAATTTATTTTTGAATGCAGAGACACTTTTAGGGCTGCAGAAACTTTGGGTAAATTACCCTTACACAGCAGAACAATTTGTCAACAAACAGCTATATACATACATACATGCATGCATGCATGCATATACACACACACATGCATGCATACATACATACATACATACATACATACATACATACATACATACATACATACATACATACATACATACATACATACATATATATTGTGTCTATATATCCTTGTGAGCAGTATTTCATAATCTGTGGATTGGTTGAATTATTACAGCCTCAGAAGAAGGATGCCTTGTGGTGTTTCTTCTC
>NC_043010.1:58968794-58971294 GCF_006345805.1 Octopus sinensis | reverse complement strand
ATTGAACTCACAATCTTGGGGTTAGTAGCCCACGCTCTTAACCACTATACTATATACCCACGGGCATATGGCAAGTTCGATTCCAGGCAGTGACCTGAAAAATAATAATGATAATAATAATAATAATAATAATAATAATAATAACAACAACAACATCGAAAATACTTTAGGAATGAGAACCCAGGTTGAATTTCCCCAGACCCTGATGAAGGCTGGAGGTATAGCAGCTGAAATGTTGTGTAACAACAACAAGATGAGGACAAATATCCGTCAAATGTAAATAATGTACATAATTCCTCATCTCTTAAATATAGGACTGTATGCATAACATCAGACAATAATAATAAAGAATAAGCAAAGCAAATTAGACTGAACACAAAACAGTGACAAACTTGCAAATGTAAGCAGAAATATAAATCAGGAACTATTGATTAAGACTGAAAATGACCAAATAAAAGACTAAGATTTGAGAAACAACTCAGTGAATACAAGTGAAAAACGACCAGTCAGAAATTATGATGTCAGAGTGAAGAAAAGTTTCACAGGAAGAAACAAAGAATATGACATAAAATAATAAAGAACTTCAATAGATTCCCTGGAGGTGAAACCATTGTAGAAAAACATACTCTTTTACTCTTTTACTTGTTTCAGTCATTTTGACTGCGGCCATGCTGGAGCACCGCCTTTAGTTGAGCAAATCGACCCTGGGACTTATTCTTTGTAAGCCCAGTACTTATTCTATCGGTCTCTTTTGCCGAACCGCCAAGTGACGGGGATGTAAACACACCAGCATCGGTTGTCAAGCAATGCTAGAGGGACAAACACAGACACACAAACATATACACACACATGCATATATATACATATATACGACAGGCTTCTTTCAGTTTCCGTCTACCAAATCCACTCACAAGGCTTTGGTCGGCCCGAGACTATAGTAGAAGACACTTGTCCAAGATGCCACACAGTGGGACTGAACCCGGAACCATGTGGTTGGTAAGCAAGCTACTTACCACACAGCCACTCCTGCGCCTACATAATGTTGATATTGGGACAGAAGATCTGACAGAATTTGAAGTGTAAATAATTACGGAATGGCTCAGAGTCCAAAATATGAACCTGATGGAACAGAGTGACCTTTCTAAGATCTACAATAGTAACAAACATAATAAAACAATCTGTGAGGTGGGTGAAGATGGCCCTTAAGTCCATTCTAAACCAAAATGAACTGGATGTGGTATCCTTGAGTGACTTACTCTATGCTGCCACTATTGTATGCAGGAAAATGTTGGCCAAGGCTTGCCATGCATGGCCATCAGCTTCAAGATTTTGTCATCAGCTGATGACAATGCATTCTATGCCTCACCCAAAAGCAGACAGAGACCAAATGAATCTTTTGAGAAAAGCAGGGGCTGATACAGTCTCAGTTTGCATTGAAGGACTTTCAACCACAGGACTTTCTGTCAATCTACAGGAATCGAATGACTGGAATGGTAAAGCTGGTTCTGAAGCCTGAAGATGCTAGAAAGTTGCACTCTGTGATGAAAAGTGCAATTATCTACCTGTAGGAAATGCAGCCAGATGAACCAGAATCCAATGAAAATGTGTCCTCAACTGAGATGGCAAAACAAAATATAGCCAAACAAACCAGCCTCCAATATACTAAGGAGAAATGGGTGCAAAACCCATGCATGGCAAATACCTGGGCAGAGCCAGGACCTCTGATGTAGATCTTAGCCATTGGTGGTTTGCCTGCTCTGGTCTTGAACTGGAAACTGAGGGTTATGTTATTGCTGCTTTGGATCAGTGCCCTCTCACAAAGGGTCACTAGTAGAATGTTCTGAAACATGAAAGCAGGCCATTCCGTCATGTATGCAGGGAACACTCAGAGACAATCAAGCACATAATCTCTGGATGCAGCAGACTGGCACCAACAGAATAGTTGCAAAGACATGATGGGGCAGTTCAGTATGACCACTGGTCAATATGCCGTACATGCCTCCACCATCACAAAGAGAGAATTGATGGGAACATAAACCACCACAAGTTGTCCAGAATTCAGAAGTTACCATCCTTTGGAATGACAGTGTTCAGACTGATTGGGAAATACAGATTAACTGAACAGGGAGAATTATGGGGAATAATGGTGGAAGAAAGACATGTCTTTGAATGGATGTTGAAGCCCCAGCTCACAAAAGCACATCTCTGAAAGCACTTGAGAAATTGAGTAAATATAAGGGCTTGGAGATAGAAATTGGAAGAATATGGCATCTCAAAGCAACAGCATTGGTCATTGTTAATGGGGCCCTTGGAATGGTATCAAAAGGAGCAAACAAACATGTTGGCTAAATTCCTGGCAATCTTAAAGCTAAGTGAATTGCAAAAGCTGATGCTTATGGATAAATAATGCAACCATCCCCATACAGTAAAGATTATTTGCCAACATAACATGACAGTCCTGGTTTAGGATGAATGTTACTGTAATTTAGCCTCAGGAGAA
>NC_043010.1:58920639-58960639 GCF_006345805.1 Octopus sinensis | reverse complement strand
ATGCATTATCTCATGTCCTCAAGATCTTGATGGTGTAATTACTTAATGTAGAATAACATTGTAGGGTAGGTGTGAGAGCCTGGATCTGGTCAGTTTGAACATAAAACAGATTAGCTATTTTGGCCGGATAGGGCCGGTTTAAATACTAAAGGGTTAAAGAGAAGCCAGTCTTTTATCACTTGTGATGATTCTATCCTGTAAAGTCTCAGCAGTTGGTATATCCTTCAAGGATTGGCAGAAGGCAACTCTTTGATGAAGCAATGGAATGATGACCGATCCACTGACCAGGTCGAGACACAAAAGTGTTTCATGAATGATCTGTGAATTGATCTGTTGTGTTTACTTTGAATTTTTCTCAACAATGGTTTTCAATGGAACATGTAATGAAATGCCTTGCTCAAGGAGACAACCCAGTGCCCAGTATAGGTATTGAACCCATCGCTTTCTGACCGTTTGCCCAACACCCTAACAACTGGGTCACGCACCAGGCTACTGATGCATTTTGTTAGTTTTGTGATTATAATTTGATATTTGTTAATGGTTGAGTTGGGGGGGGGAAGACAAAGCAGCGGTAAAGAAGCGGACGGTGCGAAAAGTGGTTCAACCACACTGTAAAGTAAATCATCATCATCATCATCATCACCATTGTCGTCATCATCTCCATCGTCATCACCATTGCCATCACCACCACCAGTGTTGGTAATAATGTACAAACATACACACATACATATATATGTACTTACATACATACACGTGCATACATACACACACATACATACATATACATACATATACATACAGACACGAATGCATATATACACACACACATACATACATACACACACATACATACATACACACACATGCATACACACATACATACATACACACATACATACACATACATACATACATACATACAGAGAGATAATACACAAGCGCACACACACATGTATGAAGATATGTATGCCTTTGAATAGATGCAGAGTTACATAAATACAGGTCCACACATCCACACACACATCCACACAACCCCATGGTATGTGTGACTATTTGCGAGAACAGAAGCTCTGGACTTAGGTTACAAAATAAACAGAACCCATGATTAATAATTACTTCTCTGTTCCTTAAGGTTTCCCTCTAAATATCAGTTTCAAATTTCAGCACAAGGTCAGCAATATCAAGGAAAGGAGTAATTCAGTGATATGGACCCCAGTGTGTAACTGGTACCTATTTTATCGACCCCACCCCCTTCTGGTTCTGTGTCAGAAGAAATGCTGTGTCACCTTTTCTCCAGCAAGATAATAATAATTCTTTATTTCTTTATTGCCCACAAGGGGCTAAACGAAAAGGGGACAAACAAGGACAGACAAATGGATTAAGTCGATTGCATCGACTCCAGTGCGTAAATAGTACTTAATTTATCAACCCCGAAAGGATGAAAAACAAAGTCGACCTCGGCGGAATTTGAACTCAGAACGTAACGGCAGACGAAATACAGCTAAGCATTTCGCCCGGCGTGCTAACGTTTCTGCCGCCTTAAGATAATAATAATTCTGCTGGCTCACCCCCTTAGTTTCCCTTCAAATAAAATTTAACCCCTCCATTTATTCAGTACCCCCAAATAAAATATAATGTCACAATGACAATTGGACAATCAGCAATTTTCTCGGGCAGTTTTCATCTTTGCTCTGTGGATTGTGTGATTAAGACAATCTCTTTGCAATATCAGGATTCCAAAAGCCATTACAACATACTGTGATATTAAACAGAGCCTTAAGTCAACCCGACAACTCATAGTGGAATTTAGTCAACTCCTAGGTGGTAGGAACTCATAAATCAAGGTTTTCCTGTCCTATTTTCACACCGATGGTGGAAATCCTGTAATTACTCAGGGTGCAGCTTGCTAGTATTTTGGTAAAACAAGAGAAATTATAATAAAACAAAATAGAATAAAATAAAAAATGTCATTGAGTTCAGAAGAAAGGCCAAATGAGAGGATGATGGAACTGTTGTGTATTCCTGAACTCTGCACTATGTAACATCAAAGCCTCCCTCAATAACACCCCTGTATTGTCTTAAAATTAGGGATTGTTACGTGAAGCAATGAGGGGACTTGTAGGTAGAATTGGGCCTACAAATTGTTACATTGAGATATCTTTTAAAATGTTAACTGTTGTGAAAACAGGGATATCAAGATCTATCAGTACCAATACTACTACTACTACCAATGCCACAACTGTTTCTACCCTTAATACTACAACCAGGACTAGCAGCAACACCACCAAAAACACTGTCACCAATACTACAGCCTTAAATACGATCTACACTACCACCTGAACTAGCAAAATAACAACCAGCACCGTTTCTTCTTAAGCTAGCAGGAATTCTATTGCATCCGTATGTATGTATGTATGTATGTATGTATGTATGTATGTATGTATGTATGTATGTGTATGTATGTATGTATGTATGTATGTGTGTATGTATGTATGTATGTATGTATGTATGTATGTATGTGTGTATGTATGTATGTATGTATGTATGTATGTATGTATGTATGTATGTGTGTATGTATGTATGTATGTATGTATGTATGTATGTATGTGTGTATGTATGTATGTATGTATGTATGTATGTATGTATGTATGTATGTATGTATGTATGTATGTATGTATGTATGTATGTCATTATTCAGTTCTATTTCAAGATTTTTTTCCAATAGAGAAAGAACCGGTTTCTAACCTAGATCCAAAGCTCCTTTATTGGAATTTCAACATCAACAACAGGGTAGTTTTGTATATATGTATATGTATATGTACATATTTATATGTTTTGTTTTATGTATATATTCTCATGCATATAGTTACATATCTAGACATGTTCATATATATTTAAATGATAAACTTCTGGAAAGTTTTACAGATTTTTACAGTTCCAGTGATGAATTGGATCTGTAGTCTCCTTTCTGGATTTGAGAAGCCTAATTTCTCAAGATTGGTATTTAGGCAACGTGTTACATATCCCAGGGCCCCAATAATTTCAGGTATAAACCCAAACTTGTAATCTGGATAGAGTAACTGCAGATTTCTCAATAGTTCAGCATAGGTGTTCTCTTTTTCATTGATCTTCAGTTTTATGTTAACATCCCCTGAGCAGCTGATTTCCACAACTGTACACAGTTTCTCTTCTCTATTGCAAATCATTATATCAGGTCTGTTGTGCTTACATTTTATTGAGGTATTCACTGGGACATTCCACCAGTACTCCTTTTTTATAGGTGGCTATGGCTTTACCATACTGTGGGCTCTTATTTCTTTGTCTTTGGGGTTATCCTTTTGATGGATTTCATTACAGAGTGTCCTAGCTAAAACATCATGTCTCATCAGTAGATAATACTGTGATGACATTTTCAGACATCGGCTTATCATATGGGCGATATCTTTGGTGTTAACTCCACAACATCTGCATTGGTTATCACATTTTGCTGCTTTTCCTGCATTTCTTGCCCTTTTGTGCATCAGGTATTTGGTTGACATTTCTTGTTCCTGGATTACAAACACATACCCTTCGAAGTGGGAGTTAGCAATCTGGATATTGGGTCATGATAGACTGTTTTGATGATCAATGGTACTAACATATCCATGCCTGGTTTCTGCTGAGGAAAATGCTCCTCTTTTCATCTGATGATTCATTGTCGTGGAGTCATGTGACTTCTTTGGTTATGTATTTAGGGTTATCGGACAAAGGTTGTCACTGGATGTGGCAGGAGGAAAATGTTGGAGAATGGTGTGTAAGTCACTGGGAGGTCAGATTGTTGGACCATGAATGCAGCTGTTGTTTATATTGTTCATTGTAGTTGTTGGTAAGATATGTACAGTTCGTTGGATGCCATCGGGTGGATCAAAAATAGTTCTGTATACTTGGGACTCCAGAAAGGCAAAATTTAGGAACGTCTGTATGATGCTCCCGATTGAGAACTTAGTTATCATAATTAAATGCATCTTGGAAAAATACTTTCTAGAAGAAAATGGAAATACAAAAACTTATGATCAAATACAAATTTAAAACATGGATGTGTTATACTTACGTTTTTGGAATGTAGTTTGCCAGCAGTCAATAAGAAACCACTTCTGAAGCCAAACCTAGCCAAAGCTTCACACATTCTGGACATCGGATTTATTGGACACTTTGTTTCTTGATTACAGAACAGTGTAGTGACCATGTGAGTCAATAACAAACTATCTGAACACACACGTGCGAGTGCTCACACACACACACATGCATGCATGCACGCGCACACTCACGCATACACACACACATACATACAGTAGTCCGGGAATGAAATTTGCTTAGTGGAGTGCAAACTCAGGTCTAATTGTTTTTACAAACAAGGCCGATTTTTTTCCAGTCTTAATATCGAAACAAACAGGTATAATTAATATCATAATAATATTCTATATGGCAAAGCAATGCTTCAAATCATTCCCCAAATTTTTCCAAACTGGGTCGTTTTGGTGATGAAGTTTTCCCAGAGGATGTGAAAAGTGTTTCCATTCCACAAGTTTTTGTGTCCATGCATTACAGCCCAGTGTGTCAGACGGTGTTGCGTCATTGTGGTATGGAGTGAGGTCTTCAAACAGTGAAGTGTGCTGAACATTCTCTCACTTAATGCAACAGACACAGGCTTGCAACATGATGACATTCTCATCACAAAGACTGGTCTGTAACGCTTTCAGAAGAATGGTGTTTTGGTGAACAGAGCTCAATGCATCAGTGGCCAGGGCAATCGTACATCCAGCTTCTTGGAGGACAAAACCCAGAGAGTGGTTTCTGCAGTGTACAAAATATGTACCAGAAAACATATCTTTTAATCTCTTTTGTGTGCCTGGAATGTTTCCGCTCATGGTACCTGCACCATCAAAGACAGAAGCAGCATAATTTTGAGTCCAGAGAAATGTTTAGGCAACCAAAAACATCCAGAATAGCCTTAGTCAGTGTGTCCAAGGTGTGGTCAGGAGGGTCATCAAAGCTGAGGAAATCTCTGTGGACATCCTGGTTTTCAGAAATAAAACGACAATAATTGATTCTTGTTCCATGCCAGAGCAATCACATGTAACATCAATAAACATGGAATCTTCAACTTCTTTTCTCACCTCATGTGGGGTGTTATGAGCATGTGCCTCAAGGATTCCATTATGCAGGGTATCAGATAGGAAATGAACTCATCATTTAAGCTGCTGACTTATTTCTGCACCATATTCTTCAGCAAGTTCTTTTTTGAGATTTACATAGTTTCCTGTGATATGTGTCAACTTTCTCTTCAAAGACGGAACTAGGAACTTCTTTTATCTTTTACTAAGAATATTCCTTGATTCTTCAAATAGGGAACTACGAACTGCTATTGTCTTTCACTAAAGATTTCCTTAATCCTCTAACCACCCTTATCTTTCACTGAGTATGTTCTTTAATTCTTCGATGAACTGGTAACCACTAATATCCTTTATCAAAGATATTCCTTAATTCTTTCTCTCCAAAGACGGAACAGTTGGCTCACATGGAAAGCTTTGCTCAATGACATATGATCCCTATGCTCAGCTATTCTAGAAACAACCCTAAGAAACTTTACATATAATTTCTTGATCCCTTATTTACTATAAATACTCTGCAATTATGCTTGAATTATAACTTACATGCTCTGAAGTGATCCCACATGTGTTACTTGTCCATCTCTCTTTCTAATGCATAAAGTCATCCCATAAGTAACATCCAAATTTTGGGTAAGGGAGAAAAGTGATCTAATTTTACATTTCATTTAAATTTAATCCCGTTTATAATTCCCATCATAATCGATGACTTCCTTCTGTCTACTCATCAGGTTTTTATTTCCGTTGGTGAAAAGAAGGAAGAGAAGTCAGTTTCAATCTCTTTGGGGCTTTTGAGTACTAATTCTTCTATAAATGATTCTGTAAACTTTGAAACACATGGTAATCAGAATGATGTTTTCTGATGTAATTTTTGCAGAATATATATATTATTCAATGAAATTCCAACAATGAATTTCCAATTGACAACAGCTGTCAACTGTGGAACACGTCTGTTCCTACATAAATCTGAGGACTGCATAACGCATGAAAGAACTAGTTTATTTCAATATTGTAAAATTGTAAAAGTCGCAGATAATGAAATGTGAAAATCAGACTAAGATGGAATTTCATTGATTGGTATATTCTTCTATCCACAATCATACAAACTCTGATATGTGTGTGTGTATGACCGCAGTCAAATGACTGAAACAAGTAAAATAATAAAAGGATATATATATATATATATATATATATATATATATATCATCATCATCATCATCGTCGTCATTGTCGTTTAACGTCTGTTTTCCATGCTAGCATGGGTTGGATGGTTTGACCGGGGTCTGGGAAGCCAGGAGGCTGCACCAGGCTCCAGTCTGATCTGTCAGTGTTTCTACAGCTGGATGCCCTTCTTAACGCCAACCACTGCATGAGTGTAGTGGGTGCTTTTTACGTGCCACTGGCACAGGGGCCAGGGGAGGCTGGCAACGGCCATGATTGGTTGGTGTTTTTTACATACCACTGGCACAGAAGCCAGTCAGGCAGTGCTGGCATCGGCCATGTTCCGAACTGTGGCCATAGTAATGAAGCTAAAGCATGCAGAGTGAAGGCGCTTGGCACAGATTGACCTTAAACTCTGCTGTGGCTGTGCACTAACTCTTAACATTCTGTTTACAGCAGTGCTTGGAAGGAAGATGTGTAGCATGTGATCGTTGAGTTGACCATGACAGAAAAAGCTGAGCAGAGAATCTGCATCAAATTTTGCCAAAAGCTTGACGATACCTGCTCAGACGCCTACACAAAGTTGCAGAAAGTGTATGAAGAGGAGTGTATGAGCTGCACACAAGTTCAGACGTTTCCAAGATGGCCAAAAAAATGTCGATATTGATGAACGTTCTGGGAGACACACAACCAGCAGAATTGAGGAAAACATTGCAGATGTGCATGCAGCTGTGAAAAGAAATCATAGAATCACCATCCGTGAGTTATCAGAGGATGTGGAGATTAGTTACAGTTCAGTTCAGTCTATTATCACTGAAGATTTGAGTAAAAGACGTGTGTCTACCAAGTTTGTGCCAAAACTGCTTTCAGTTGACCAAAAAGACACAAGGGTTTAAGTTGCACAAGATCTGCTTGATTGTGTTGGGAACAATGAAAACTTTTTGAAAAAGGTTATAATGGTTGATGAATCATGGGTCTATGGTTATGACCCCGAAACACAGGTTCAGACTTGGCAGTGGAAGACCCTAATCTCTCCAAGACCGGAGCAATGTGAAGACACTGTTAACCATTTTCTTCAGCTACAAGGGGTTTGTTCATCAAGAGTATGTTCCACCTGGTCAGACAGTAAACAAGGAGTTCTACTGTGATGTTTTGTGGCGTTTGCGGGATGCTGTTTGTCGGAAAAGGCCACAACTGCAGGTGTTCGGTGAGTAGCAATTGCACCATGACAATGCACCTGCCCATTCAGTGCAGCTTGTGCAGTAGTTTTTGGCCAGGCACAACATTCCCCAGGACTGACAACTACCATATTCCCCAGATCTTGCCCCTTGCGACATTATCTTCTTTCCAAAAATTCAAATTCGACTTGAAAGGAAGATTTCAGGTCCTTAAGGAAATCAAAGTGAATGCAACATGGCAGCTGTTGATTATCCCAGAAAAAGAGTTCTAGGAATGCTGCCATCAATGGAAACAGCACTGGATTAAGTGTGTGACTTTCAAAGGGGACTTCTTTGAAGGAGATTAAATACCAAATTGGTATGTGTTGTAGTTTTGTATTTATAGCATTAGTCTGGATACTTATAGATCAGCCCTCACACACACACACACACATATATATATATATATATAGAGAGAGAGAGAGAGAGGGTGAGAGAGAGAGAGTAAGAGAGTGAGAGAGAGAAAGACCAAAGTGTACGTAAGCCGCTCTCTCTCTCTCTCTCTCTCTCTCTCTCTATATATATATATATATATATATATATAAAATACAAAATGGGACAAGAACACAAAACATCCGGATAGCTAGGTGATACAAAAAGGGACAACAAAACATCCAGATAGACAATACAAAGAAAACAAGGAGAGATCATTCAAAGATTCCTTTCCTCAGTCAAGCACCAGATCATCCTGATTATACTTGATTATACTTGAGATTGCTCCAATCTGGCCAGCCCCAAGGAAAAACTAAGCTAAGAGCATTAGATTCCTTGGAAGAAAACAGCAAATGTATACAAAAACAAGGACGGAAAAAACGGACAATGTTACACAAATATAAATGCAAAAAAAAAATGCAATAAGAATAATAGGACATAACAACAGGTGTCTTTCGACTAAGGATGAATTGAATTAAGCTTGCACGTGTGGAAATGAAGCCTTACAGTAGAGATACAAAAATATCGCAAACACAGGGAAGAATATCGATATTGCACGGATGGCAGTCAGACCAAGAAAGAAAGAACAGGCTAGGCTGACTGGTGGTCACATGGGAAGAGAGAGAAGTAGAAGCAGAGGGACAGAAGAATTAAGGAGGGGGTGAGAAAAAATGACAGGGACACAGTGAAGTGAAAAGTGGAGTGAAAAGTGGAGTGAAAGTGAGTAAGTGCCTTCTCTTCTTACTCACTTTCCCTCCACTTTTCACTTCACTGTGTTTCTATCGTTGGCCTACATATTGGCACCATCTAGGTGATATGCACCATGACGCAATGTATCGTTGCTCATATCAATTCCCAGTCACGTATTGTGTTTGACTCTGGGTTTGCTGCTTTTATTTTTTGATCCAAAGTATCTTTGTTGTGGCATGTTAGCACAAACTGGCTGAGAGTGAAAGGCTTGGAATTTTCGGCATTAAATTGCAAGGCCATTTCTATATTGTATTTTGGATCTTTCTGTAGAAAATGAGCCTCAAGAACTTTCTCAACTGCTTCTGTTACATTTGTGTCATTGGCATTGCTAGTAAGAGCAGCTGCCTGTATAACTTGATCCAGAAAGTGGAATGAGAAGAAAGAAAAGAAAATCAAGATCTTCGTTCCCTTTGTCTGTAGAAATCAATTAATCTATCAGCTGTAGAATAATAAGACATAGAGGAGGCCAGAGTTTGTGAGATAGCTTCTCAATCCTGAAAAGTCCTTCAGTTCGATGAAAGAAATTTGTCCATGTGTTTGTATTCGCTATAAATTTCGTATCTGCAATTAAACGGTGTGGTGGAATTCTTGGTTCTAAAAAGAATGTGCCATCTTTCAGCTATGCATAACTTGCATTTCATTGATCCATTTATATATGGCGTAGATTTTTCCATGACTCTCTACCTGATTGTGTGTGGTGTGCATTTGTTCTTCAGATCCCCTACATGGCTAGCCAACTGAGTGGCCTTATTTTGGTGATTTGCTTTTAAAATTGCCTTTGCATTAACCGATGTAATTTTTCATCTCAATTCTGTTGGAGTACTACTCTAACTTCGGTTTATAAACAAATGAGTTTATCGAACAAGCAGGCAAGTTTCAGGGTCTCGGCAATTACAACTGGGAGTAGGCTCTTGGTGTGAATTGCGAGTGATAATGTCCTTCATATTGGGGCAACAGCTCTATGAAACTGTGAATAGCTATCTCCACAGACTTTAACCTCTTTTCTGTTATGTTATACCAGCTACATTAATTATGTTTTCTACAGAAAAAGGGGACAAAGGTCTTGGCTTCTTACTTTTCTTTTCTTTCTTCTAGTTCCTAAAATTGTCTTCACATTTTTCTTCTAATTTTTTTTTCTTGTATTTTCTCACAGACCAGCGTCCTGGTTTTCTTATAGGTCTAACAGTAGGCACTGAGCCTGAAAGGTTGCTTGGGGAGACATGACACATTATATAAATCCGTCAAAGTATTATGTCTCTACAGCATGACACTATTACTAGGTCTCTTTTAAGATTCTGTGTATGTGTGTGTGTATATATATATATATATATCATCATCATCATCATCATCATAAACGATGATGATGATGATGATGATATATATATATATATATAGATAAAATTTACTTAGAAAAGGATGTATGGCATTCAGTCATATAATAATATAAATATTATATATATATCCATACATACAAATGTATACGTACATATTTACATGTATATGTATACGTATGTGCATATGTGGGCACAGGACGTCACAAAACATAAACAACAAAAAATACAAAGCATGAGGACATGGAATATGAACTTATTTTTGTGAGCAACGAAAGAAACAAACGGAAAACAAGACAAGCAACACAAAGAACGACCTTTCATCAGTTACATACATACATACATACATACATATATATATATATCATCTTTTAACGTCCACTTTCCATGCTAGCATGGGTTGGACGATTTGACTGAGGTCTGGCAAACCACATTCCAATCTGATCTGGCAGAGTTTCTACAGCTGGATGCCCTTCCTAACGCCAACCACTCCGAGAGTGTAGTGGGGGCTTTTACGTGCCACCAGCATGAGGGCCAGTTTGGTGATACTGGCAACGGCTGTGTCCAAATGGTGCTGTTTACGTGCCACCTGCACAGGAGCCAGTCCAGCGGCACTGGCAACGTCCTCGCTCAACTGTTTCATGTGCCACCAGCACAAGTGCTAGTAAGGCGATGCGGTAACAATCACGCTCGAATAGTATGCTTAACATGTCACCGGCACGAAGGCCAGCTTGTTGCTCTGGCAATGATCTCACTCGTATGGTACTCTTAGTGCTCCATTAGCAACGGATGCCAGTCACCGAGTTTGATTTTGACTTTGATTTCACTTGCCTCAACTGGTCTTCACAAGCAGAGTTTAGTGTCCAATGAAGAAAAGGCATGCATAAGTGGACTGGTTACCCCCTAGCATAGGCCACAAGGTTATGGTCACACTTGCGCTTGTCGAGTCTTCTGCAGCACAGCATATTTCCAGAGGTCCCGGTCACTAGTCATTGCCTCGGTGAGGCCCACACATACATGTATATATATATATGCGTATATATATATATGTGTGTGTGTGTCTATATATAAGTATGTATGTGCACAAGTTATTTATCATTGGATGGTCCTGGGAGCTCCTCTATGCTGATGACCTTGCTCTAATTGCTGAGTCACTAACAGAACTAGAGGAAAAGTTTCAGGTGTGGAAACAAGGATTAGAATCGAAGGGCCTTAGAGTCAACCTAGTTAAAACCAAAGTCCTAATAAGTAAGAAGGCAGACAAACCACAAATCCCTTCAGGCAGATGGCCTTGTTCAATCTGTAGAAGAGGCATAGGTAGAAACTCTATAAGATGTACCCAGTGTAAGCTATGGACACATAAGAGGTGCAGCAATATCAAAGGAAGGCTAACTGGGAAGATAGGTTTTCTATGTGGCAGATGCTCAGGAACAATAAACACTGAAAATGTGCAGAGAACAACTTCTGCCACATTCCAGGGAGAAAAACTAGAAGTAATTGATAGCTTCCATTACCTAGGTGACCAAGTCAGTAGCAGGGGTGGATGCTCTGAGAGTGTTGTTGTTGCTAGAATAAGAATAGTCTGAGCAAAGTTCAGATAGTTCTTATCTCTGTTGGTGACAAAGGGCATCTCACTCAGAATAAAAACGTGTGTGAAAAGCCATGCTACATGCCAGTGAAACATGGGCCGTGACTGCTGAGGACATGCGTAAGCTTGCAAGGAATGAAGCGAGTATGCTCCGCTGGATGTGTAATGTCAGTGCGCATACTCGACAGAGAAAGGTTGGACCTAAGAAGCATTAGATGTGGTGTGCAAGAGAGATGACTGCACTGGTATGGTCATGTGTTGCAAATGAATGAGGATAGCTGTATGAAAAAGTGTCACATCCTATCAGTTGAAGGAACCTGTGGAAGAGGTAGACCCAGGAAACCTGGGATGAGGTGGTAAAGCACGACCTTCAAACATTGGGCCATACCGAGGCAATGACTAGTGACCGGGACCTTTGGAGATATGCTGTGCTTGAGAAGACCCGACAAACCAAGTGAGACCATAACCCATGGCCTATGCCAGTGGGTGTAACAAGCCCATTTATGAATACCCCTCATTCATTGGACAATAAACCTTGCTTGTGAAGACCTATTGAGGCAAATGAAATCAAAATCAAAATTTCTGACGTGGCCGATGACAGAACTGCCTGATTGGCACTCGTGCCTGTGGAACGTTGAAAGCACATCCGAGTGTGATTGTTGCCAGGGCCATGGATTGGCTCCCAAGCCGGTGACCCATGAAAAGCACCATTTGAATGTGATCACTGCCATCGTCGCCTTACTGGCACATGTGCCGGTGGCACGTGAAAAACAACATTTGAGCGTGGTTGTTGCCAGTGCTGCCAGACTGGCCCCCATGCAGGTAGCTCGTAAAAACACCTTTTGAGCGTGGTCATTGCCAGAACTTCCTGACTAGCCCTTGTGCTGGTGGCACGTCAAAACACCCACTACACTCTTGGAGTGGTTGGCGTTAGGAAGGGCATTCAGCTGTAGAAACTTTGCCAGATCAGATCGGAGCCTGGTGCAGCGTCTGGCTCACCAGTTCTCAGTCAAGCTATCCAACCCATGCCAGCATGGAAAACAGACATTAAAAGACAATGATGATGAAAGTCAGACGTGTTTCCGTGTTTGTATTCCCAGTTTTTCTAATAAAATACTTTTTTTGTCAGTCAGATAATTGAAAACCAAAGTAGCATCTTTTTTTTTCCAACATGGAGTAACTGTTTCATCTACAGTTCCAACTTTAAAACTGTACATTTTTTCTAAGTCTCTTCAGTTATTTTAAGATAATTTCCTGAGACTTTTAATTCTCCTCTAGTTTCCTATATTTCCGCAAATCTGTAAACCATTTCAGTATTTTATTTATACGCTTCTACTGTAATTCGTTGTCGAGTTTCTCATAATACTTATCCCCGATCAACTTTGACGTAATCATATTTACAGTGACATAATGTTTATTTCATTTACACACACACACACACACACATTTATAGATATAGATAGATAGATGGATAGATAAATAGATAGGTAGACAGATAGATAGATAGATAGATAGATAGATAGATAGATAGATAGATAGATAGATAGACAGAGATAGATAGATAGGTAGATAGATAGATAGACAGAGATAGATAGATAGGTAGATAGATAGATAGACAGAGATAGATAGATAGGTAGATAGATAGATAGAGATAGATAGATAGACAGAGATAGATAGATAGGTAGGTAGATAGATAGATAGGTAGATAGATAGATAGATAGACAGAGATAGATAGATAGGTAGATAGATAGATAGATGATAGATGGATAGATAGATAGATAGATAGATAGATAGACAGATGGATAGATAGATAGATGGATAGATAGATAGATGGATAGTGTCTGGCTGTCAGTTCCACTTTTCGATTACCGTGAAGACTAAATAAAGAAGAAATGTGCAGGATATAAAAACACAAAGAGAAAATGAACGCTCAAGAAAATAGAAATATTCTGGTATACAAATACGAAGACAAGCAGACATCTTTAAGAAAAGAGAGAAAATGTTGTAAAGATAATAAATAAAAAAAGCTGTTTTATTAGAAAAACAAGAAAACGATTTGAAAATATTTATAAAAATGGTTTAAATGCGTGAAAAATATCGAAAGTTAAATACTAATATGTTTTTTTTCTGCCAAAAATATGTAACAAAATGAAAGGAAACAAAGGAAAGGAGGATAATCTGGCGATTTGGAAAATTCAACCAATTCTAACACGTACATGTGACCAATATTTCCATGTTTCCTGGTGTTGCTAGGCAACAATGTGGGTGAATATTTATATTACATGAAGCAGAACGAGATTTGTCTAGACGAGAAATTTACAGTTATTGTTACAAAAGAAAAAGAGGAAGAAGAAGAAGAAGGAGAAGGAGAAGAAGAAGAAGAAGAAGAAGGAGGAGGAGGAGGAGGAGAAGAAGAAATAGAAGAAGAAGGAGGAGAAGAAGAAGAAGAAATAGAAGAAGAAGGAGGAGGAGAAGAAGAACAACAACAAGAAGAAGAAGAAATAGAGGAAGAAGAAGAAGAAAAAGAGGAAGAAGAAAGAAAGAAAGAAAGAAATAAAGAAAGAAGTAAGAAAAGTAAAACGCTGTGCCTCGGAAACATCGAAATACGAAGAAATCTAAGGAGAGAAAGAAAGGGAAAGAAACATAAAAAGGGTCAAAAAAGGGTCCAGAAATATTGCAAATGCACAGAAACACAAACAGACACACACACACACACACACATATATACATAGATAGATAGACATATTACATACATACATATTTGTGTGTGTGTAAATATATATATGTATAAATGCGTATACAATATATGCACATTAAAGGGGCTGTCTGTCTCCTCGGCTCAGAAAGAGAGAAGGTCCCACATGGCAAGTTTATCGTGCGCCCTTCTACCTCTCTTTCAGTGACCAAATCATCATCTCTGCCTCAGGAGCCCAACAGGGCAACCCACTCGGGCCCGCCCTGTTTGCACTGGGCATTGATGACATCTCCAAGATGGGGATTAAGCTAGACCTCAACGTCTGGTATCTCAATGATGCTTGTTTGGGGGGACCCCTGGACAAGGTTCTCGCCCACCGTCGCAAACAAGATGGTTGAGGAGGAGCTTGGTCGTCAGGGTCTCCAAGTAAACAGCTCAAAATGTGAGCTTTCGATCCTCAACCACCCAGCTCCTCAACATCAGCAAACTATAGACCTATTTGCAGGGTCCTTCCCTTCCATTGCAGTCCCTTCTTCATCGGTTTGGTGATCCTTAGGAGCCCCAGTTATTGACCTTGCCTTTGAGTCCATCTTCCAGTCGAAGGTGGCTGCCCTCGAGCATCTGCTGAAGAATATTGAAGCAATGGAACCCCATCAAGGTTTCTTCATACTTGGAAATTACCTTTTGGTTCCTAAGCTTCTATATTTGTTCTGAATCAGCTCCTCTCAACAATTCCCATCTTGCCTCCAACACTTCAACATCCTAATCTTTGAGAGACTCGAATACTTAGTCAATGTCAGGGGCTCCCTCCAATGTCCTGTGATCAGGCTGCATTGCCCAAGCAATCTGGGGGTCTTGGTCTTCGTAAGTGTTCATCCCTCTCTCTCCCTTGCTTCCTTTCCTCCACTCACGCCTGCTCCATCCTGTTGAGCAACATCTTCTCCCACCAGCATGGACCAGTCCCAATAAGGAGTTGGATGAAGCTCTCCAACACTGGAGGGTATTGGGCTTGTCTGCACCTGAGAAGGTGGAGGACTACCAGAGTCAGAAATCCTGGGACAACATAATTTTGAAGTCCACCTTTGACTCCCTCTTCACCCAGTCAGACCAGTTTTCAAGGTGTCACTGTCTGCTAGCGCCAAGTACTCAGATGACTGGATTGATGCCATCCCTGCAGCTAACATTGGTGGCCTACTCAGCTTGGATGAACTTTGTGTCTCCATTGCCCTCAGAGTGGGAGCAGACGTATGCACAGGTTTGATCTGTCATTGTGGCAGGCTCCTCGACTCCACGGGCCTCTACAGCCTTTCTTGCCACCTGAATGCTGGTCGCTTTGCACATCATGTGGAGTTGAACCTGATACTCAAAAGGAGCTTGGCCCAGGTAAACATCCCCTCCATCTTGGAACCATCTGGATTGTCCAGATGTGATGGGAAGAGACCTGACTACCTCACCCTGTGCCCCTGGTCGCAAGGCAGATGCCTTGTCTGGTATGTCACATTTAGCGACTCCTTTGCATCTTCTCATATCCTGGATGCTGCAGTCAGGGTGAGATCCACAGCTTCGGCAGCTGAGCAGAACAAAATCCTGAAGTACCACAACCTGTTGGCCAACTACATTTTCCATCCTGTGATGTTCGAGATCTTTAGTGGGGTCGGACCATTGACCATGAGATTCTTGTCTTCACTGGCAGCTACTACTGGTGTGCCCCAATAGTCATTAGAGAGGTTTCCCAGCAACCCCAAATTTTCAACCTAAGGTGGTGAATTATTTTTAACTTTTTTTCTTCTCATTCTTATGTATATATTTAAGTCTAATATAATAAATTCGTTGGTAAAATCGTTAAAAAAAATATACAATTAAATATGCAGAATTAAGCCCAGGCATTGTCTAACTTAATAGCACCACCTGACAGAATCTGTTAAGTCATTTTTAAGTCATGCTGTGTGGTATCAAAGTCCCTTCAAGTTGGAAGTTGTTAGCTGGGATGTATCCAGGTATAGATGTACCAGGCTTATCTGGTGTCCCTGGAAGGAATTTGTCCAGGTTTCATTTGAAGGTGATGGGAACATTTTCTTCCTTGATTTGTTTTGGAATAAGGTTAAATAGAGCAGGGCCTGTTGAGGAAAAGAAACTGTGTTACCCTGTATTTATGTGTTGTTAGCCTGAATTTTGCAGGGAAAGATTAAGGTGTTGCTCTTACGGTCATAATGTTGTTCTTTCTAATTCCTGGACTGGATGATGTGTTGAACAAAGCACTTCACTAAAAACCAGTCCAGTCTACTTAGGTGTAAATGAGTGACTTTGTGACAGACTGGTGCCCTGTTCAGGGGAAATATTATTATCTTGGTCACTTATACACCATGGAAAACGGGTCCTAGGATTCGGAACAGTAACATCTAAGGGTTGACAATGATGTATGGCATGGGGCTCTCAATTATGAGCTTAATGTTAATGTCATTTGGACAATAATGATGGTATGTGCTCTATATTGTGCTCACGGCGGCAATGGAGAGGATAAAGTTTCAGTGTTTTAAGGTCGTCCAAATAATGAAAATCAGTTGTGTCTTTTATATTTTGAATGATGATTGTCTGGGGTGACTCGATTCTTGTCATGTTTTGTTTGGGTATTCTAGGTATGGCTGTACAAAGGAGGGGAAAAGTGGGGGGATAATGATGTCTAGCTTTCTGATCTGGAAAGTTCTGAGAACCCAGGGGTTCATATGGCATAGTGATTTAGAGCACGGGCTACTAACCCCAAAATTCCGAGTTCAATTCCAAGCAGTGACCTGAATAATAATAATAACATCGAAAAATACCTTAGGAATGAGAACCCAGGTTCGAAATTTCCCCAAGACACCTGATGAAGGCTGAAGGGTATATCAGCCGAAACATTGTGTTTACAACAAACAAGATGAGAACAAATATCTGTCAAATGTAAATAACGTAAATAATGTACATAATTCCTCATCTCTTAAATATAGAACTGTATTATTGATTTTATTATTGAAGTGAGTACTGCAACTGAGATTGTTGCCAACAATTACCCCTAAGTTCCTGATATTATTGGATGTAACGTGTGGTTCTCTTGACTGAAGAAAGTTTCGTTCTTTGAGCACATTCTCTTCCCCAAACTGTATGAGTTCAAATTTCCCCCACAGCAGTATATTGTTTCTTTGCACCCATTGACTCATAATCTGTAGACCAGAATGAAGTTTTGTTCGGTCTCTTTTTCCCTTGATGAGATTTTTGAAACTTTGAGTGGTCTTTCATTTTTTACTGCACTTGATGACACTGAAGATGTCCTTTATATAGACTTTAAAGAGAAGTGGGCCCAAAACAGACCCTTGGGAAACATCACATGGGATACTTGCTGAAGTTTGAGTCGATTCTATCGATTACAACTTGTTGGGTTCTGTCCACCAGGAAATACTCGATCCAATGCAGCAGTTTACCATTGATTCCAATATGGGGTCATTTTAATGGTGGGATGTTGTGGTTGACTCTGTCAAAGGTTTTGCTGAAGTCAAGATATATAAGACCAGTGTTGAAGTCCATTCCCAAAACTTCAAGGATCTCATCAATGTGATGGTAAAAGCTTTGTTAGGTAGACTCGGTCTCAATGGAAAGAATACTCTGTGAAATTTAGGAGATTGTTACTTTCCAGGAAGCCAGTTATCCTTGATCTCATTATCTTTGCAAATGGTTTGATGAAATGGGAGCAGAGTGAAACTGGGTGAGTGTTAACTGCAGGAGAACTGTTCCCATTTCTGAAGACAGGGACGACAGATTGGGATAAAAAGTATTTTGGTATTTCGCCAAAGTCGAAAGATTTTCTCTTGCAGTTGGTTAGAAGGAGTGCAAGTTGGGTGTCTGCATCCCTTCAAGCACTGATGGGGAATCTATCAGAATCATTTGCCGAATAACATTTGTTTCATTCATTGCGGAGATGATGTCTGAGGCAGTGAATGTTAATATCAGAAAAGATATGTTAGGTGTTCAACTCAATCAAAATTAATGGGGTCCATGAAGACTATAACACACACACACACACACACACATTGAACTATGAAGGTTGCAAAGATGTAAATCACTTCAACCTGACAATTAATAAAAAATACTGCCTTGTTTCTTGTATTCGCTTCTTTAATATTATTACTGTGGCTAAACAATTATTATTATCATTATCATTATTATTATTATTACCTCGGCCTTAGCGAAGGCGGAAGTAATGTTTTCTGTTGCGCTTGCCGTCTGTAGATAAGATATCTCAAGAACTGATGGATGGATTCAGATGAAACTTTCAGAGATGTTTGGCCATGTACCTGGCACGAACTGATTAGATTTTGGGATCAATCCAATACCAGACAAGAATTCTGGATTATTTTTCTGTTTTCTTAACTTAATTTTTGAGAGGGGTTGGGTTCATTTTTAGTATTCTCATGCGTGAGAAGAGTCGAGTTTATTTCAGATATTCTCATTTAAAAAATTATCTTTGGCTAATCATTGAGAGGATGTTGGTGTTGCCTTGGTGGAGGTTTGTGCTCTCTGAGTGTTCTTGTTATTATTAGATTTTCTCCTTTCAATTTTGTTTCCATTTCTTGTCGAGTGTCCTCCCGACACCTGGGGCAAAGAAACTTACTGTATACATCAATAATCCATTAAAATAAACCCACCAGATTGTTCATTTACAAAGACAAGTTAAGTGAAAGAACGAAAAAGAAAATAGAAGAAAGCAAAAACCAAATCACACGGTGACATTGCTTTTCTCAATACGTGTCATATACCTGTTGAAACAATCTTTTGCACTTCTTGCATGGATGGTAAGCCAGGGGTCAGTCTCAGATCATTTTCATTTCCTTTTTTGATAATTCAAAGTGTTCCTACAATCACTGGTGATGCTACGTTTTTTTCGATTTCAATGAAGAAATTTTTATATTTTAAAGTCTTATCGAATTCTTTCACTGAGTAAATATAATACAGGAATATATATATATATAATAATATATATATAATAATATATAATATAATACAGGAATATATATATAATAATATATATATAATAAAGGAATACTCAGGTTGAGTGTTGCTTTTATTGTTTTGGTCTTTCACAACAATATTTGGTTTATTAGCTTTGGTGGTTTGGTCTGTGGGTACCGGAACGTCTCAAAGAATCGTTACATTTTCTCCTTCAGTTACAGCCTCAGGGTGGTGCTTATTGAAATTTTATCAACAGTTTTGGTTTTATAATGCTAACATATTAACCAGGGTAAATATTGGTCAACTCTGGTGTTAAAACTTTACAGCCAAAGATTAAGTGGTCCTCTCTTTAAATCTCATCATTGCAGAATTGGCACTTTTGGTTTGTTCCATTTTCCATCATATTGGTTTGGTAGTTCCGGATCAATAAGCTTTGATTTTGTACAGCTAAAATGAAGACTTTGTTCTTTGCCTTCATCCTTGAGCTCCGTTGATGGCTGTGCTTCTGGTCCACATCAGTTTGCTTGCTACGGGCCACATATTTTCCAGGCACAATTTTCTTCTCCTGCCTCTTCCTTGCAACAACAGTTGCTGCACTTCCATCATGCTGTTCCGCCTGGACATCCTGCATTGAACTCAAAAGCAAATTTCACGAGAGAATGAAGCATCTTACGCCTCTTGTGATCATCAATGAGCTTTACTATGTGGTTGTTGTTGTTGTTATTGCTGTTAGTTTAATAAATGTCACGTCTGTCCAAAACAGTTTTAAAACTTTCAAAACTGTGCCAATCAGCTGCTGTGTGTGGAACAGCTTGACCTTCAGCTTCAGGATGACCCCATCACACCATGTTTGGCAATTATGGTGCTATTGGTGCCGGAGTGAAGGTAGGTTTAGCACACTTTGAGATTTATTGCAAGATAAACAATGACGGATTTGGAAGACTGACGTGTTTGTGTGAAATTCTGCTTAAAATTGGGGAAAGCTGTTACGGAGACATTTCTAATGTTGCACGTAATGTCAGAAGTTGAGGCAGCAGGATGAGTTTTGGAGGAACATCCACTGAAGAGGATTCCAAGTCAGGCAGATCTTCCACAACGACAATGGATGGTGATGGCATGGCAATTGCTGATGTTGTGATTCGTGGAAACTACCGTCTGGCTGTCCGTGGAGATTGTAATGGAGGAGGTAACTGTAGAAGTTAGTACCAGGAAAAAAATTTAGGGATTCATCATGTGTCACATCTACTGACAAATGAACGGAAGACAATGCAATCATTGTCAACCACAAACCAATTTGATTGTTGAAATGGTGACCAAACATGGAGGAATAGATAAGATGTCGGAATGGCTAAGATGTAGGAATGGCTAAGATGTCGGAATGGCTAAGATGTAGGAATGGCTAAGATGTCGGAATGGCTAAGATGTCGGAATGGCTAAGATGTCGGAATGGCTAAGATGTAGGAATGGCTAAGATGTCGGAATGGCTAAGATGTCGGAATGGCTAAGATGTCGGAATGGCTAAGTTGTAGGAATGGCTAAGATGTCGGAATGGCTAAGATGTAGGAATGGCTAAGATGTCGGAATGGCTAAGATGTCGGAATGGCTAAGATGTCGGAATGGCTAAGATGTCGGAATGGCTAAGATGTCGGAATGGCTAAGATGCCGGAATGGCTAAGATGCCGGAATGGCTAAGATGCCGGAATGGCTAAGATGTCGGAATGGCTAAGATGTCGGAATGGCTAAGATGTCGGAATGGCTAAGATGTCGGAATGGCTAAGATGTCGGAATGGCTAAGATGTAGGAATGGCTAAGATGTAGGAATGGCTAAGATGTCGGAATGGCTAAGATGTCGGAATGGCTAAGATGTCGGAATGGCTAAGATGTCGGAATGGCTAAGATGTCGGAATGGCTAAGATGTCGGAATGGCTAAGTTGTCGGAATGGCTAAGATGTCGGAATGGCTAAGATGTCGGAATGGCTAAGATGTCGGAATGGCTAAGATGTCGGAATGGCTAAGATGTCGGAATGGCTAAGATGTCGGAATGGCTAAGATGTCGGAATGGCTAAGATGTCGGAATGGCTAAGATGTCGGAATGGCTAAGATGTCGGAATGGCTAAGATGTCGGAATGGCTAAGATGTCGGAATGGCTAAGATGTCGGAATGGCTAAGATGTCGGAATGGCTAAGATGTAGGAATGGCTAAGATGTCGGAATGGCTAAGATGTAGGAATGGCTTAGGACTAAGTTCCAACATGTTTTTAATACACCAGGTTTGACAGAAAAGACTGGTCTCTGTCTGTCTGTCTGTCTGTCTCTCTCACACACACATTGTACATATGCATATATGTATATGTATGTATACACATACGAGGTGGCATCAAAAAGTTCCTGGTCTAGTTATGTTTAATAAAATATAACTTATTTACCTAAGTTTTAACATCATCACCTTTGAAGTAGTCACCTTGCACAGCAATACACTGGCCCCAGCATTCCTGCCACTTTTGGAATCCGGCCTGGAAATTGTTTTTCATAAACGAGTCGAGGACCTTCTGCAATTCGCTCTGGATCTCAAGAACAGAGTTAAAACAGTGACCTTTGAGCTGCCTTTTCATCTTGGGGAAGAGATGGAACTCCACAGGTGCCTAAATCTGGTGAATAGGGCAGGTGCAGAAGTGGTACCATGTTGTTTTTTGGCAAGAAACTCATGAATGAGGAAAGTTTGGTGACAAAGTGCATTGTCATCATGAAGAATCCAATTCTTCACACTCCACAGAGAAGTGGTTGCTTTCACCAAATTTCCTCCCTCAAACGCTTCAAAATATTGCAGCAGGACTCTCTGGCCCTGGAGGTGGGGGGGGAATTCTTGATGTAAAATGGAGGATGATAAAACTAAAATTTGAGCATGCTCTTGATTGAGCTGAGGTTCTGTTGTACCTTCTTCGACCCTTGACATGAAGGATGGGTCACCAGCGACAATCGGTTGATGGAAATCTTGACAGACTCCAATGCGATGTTCTGTCTGTTCAGTGGTCAGCAGGGAAAGGGTTAAACTTGGCAGAGACATGCTGCATGTTCCATTCAGACGTTGGGTCTGACCCAAACTGTCCCAAACGACAGACCAACAACATCATCAATGCCGTTGATTGTCCTCCGACGATCTTCATGCACAAACTGAAGAATTTTCTCCATATTACTGGTGGTGGCACTCATGGAAGATCTTCCAGATTCTTCATAGTCTTCCAGGGACATTCTTTTGGTTTTGAAGCACCTGTACCACTTGAAACATTGCGTATGACCTATTGCCTCATTGCTGGAAGCTTTCTGAAGCCTGCTTAATGTCTCTGTAGCAGACATTGTTTAACACGAACATTTCATGCTGGTTCTTTATTCCAATTTCCTGTCCAAGACAAAAGTCGCAGACTACACCATGCACATGATCGCAAAACACAAATTTCACAATTTGCCAAGTAAACACAGCAATGTCACTCAGCACACTGCCTCATGAAGGTCACTGCCAGCTCTCACACTGCATATGCAACTGTGTGCTGCTATCTATTGGCTCACTACAGAAGTAGTCCGGGAACTTTTTGATATATGTATAAGCACACACACACGCACATATATATACATATACATATATAAATATATATATATATATATATATATATATATGTGTGTGTGGCTTTGGATTCATTTATGCTACAATTCTCATCATCATCATCATCACCATCGTTTAACGTTTGCTTTCCATGCTAGCATGGGTTGGACGATTTTGACTCTGGACTGGCAAACCAGATAGCTGCACCAGGCTCCAATCTTGATCTGGCAGAGTTTCTACAGCTGGATGCCCTTCCTAACGATGTGCATTTACATGCCACCGGCATGGGGGCCAGTCAGGTGGTACTGGCCAAGACCTCGCTCAAATCCTTTTACACATACCACTGGCACAGGTGCCAGTAAGGTGATGCTGGTAACGATCACGCTCGAATGGTGCCTTTCACGTGCCACAGGCATGGAAGCCAGTTAGCTGCTCTGGCAACGATCATGCTTGGATGGTGCTCTTAGCACCCTACTAGCACGGGGCACAAGTGCCAGTAAGGCGATGCTGGTGACGATCACATTCGAATGGTGCCTTTTATGTGCCACTGGCACGGAAGCCGGTTAGCCGCTCTGTCAACAATCACACTCATATGGTGCTCTTAGCACCCTACTAGCACGGATGCCAGTCATCGAATTTGATTTTGATTTTGATTTTGATTTCCCTTGCCTCAACAGGTCTTCCTTCACAAGCAGAGTTTAGTGTCCAAGACTTCTATTCCATGATCTTCTTTCAGTTGTATTTAACATTTTTTGTTGAGAAAATATCAAATGAAATGTTGAAATGTCTGTAAATTGTTGTTGGGAAAATAGTAATTCCTGCCAAGGTCAACTCAGCCAGTCATCGTTCTAAAACTTGATAAAACTAATAGTCTTCAGGTGGTGTTTGAATAATTTCCTTGATCATCCAATCCAATAATGACTGTAATGTGGCTGGACATACAGGACTCTAAAAGACAGGAGCGGACTCGCACTACATGTCCGACTCATGTTAGTTGACTCCTGTATAATGTATCTTTGATGCTGCCGGTTTTCGTTCCACGAGAAGTTTCTGTGTGCGGAATTGTTATTAACTGGGAGAATCTTGTGTAGATATTGGTTGTGAAATGGTTGGAAGGCCTTAATATGTTGACTGTATGAAGTCTGTGACACATACTCATGCAGAAGACTGTCTGGTAGATGGGGTCTTTGGTTCAGGTGGTCATTTAGAAAGATCCTTAGAAAGACTTCCACCCCTAACCCCATTTTCTCCCAAATTTGTATATTCAAAAAATTGTTTTTGCCAAAGACCCCCGTTTTCAAATACGGAGGTTCTGGAAAATTGCCAAAAATCAGCATTGTAAAATTCCCCCCCCCCCACTCCCCCCAAATTCTTCAATATTGACTGTTTCCCCAACACTAACCCTAACCTTAAAACCCCAACCGTAATCACAGAAGTGTTTTGAAATGTTTGTCCAAATCATAATGTCTGTATTTTTCTGCATATTTAGAAAACAACAAAAATTTTAAGATAAAATTTTACAAAAATTTTTGGAAATGTTTTTCAGAATTACAATCTCCGTATTATTCCGCATATTTTGGAAAAAAAAGAAAAAGATTTCTGAAAAAAGTAAGAAATGAAGGAAATGGTGGTAATTAAAAAATGCTGATTTTTGCCAATTTTTTTGCAGATCTGTATTCCCCATAACTGAAAAGTGGGGTGGGGTTGTGTCAAAAAAATTTCTTAAAAAGGATGTTTTTTTTTGAGGGGGACAGGCAGAAATCTTGCCAGATCCTCTATTTGTGCCTTTCAAAGGCCACCAAAGTTTATCTGAGATTATAATCTGCCACTTCCAGAGTTTAGTCACTGGAATCTATAGTGTCTCCAATGGAATGGGTTCGATCAGTCTCAGAGTCAAAGAGTGGCTTCTGTAGGGACCGAGGCGCTGTAAACATGAATGTCACCACAAAAACACTTTCAGGAGACATATGGAGAACAGCATCAGAACCACTTCATCACATTTGTGGACCAATGAAATATCTTTAGTCAATCACTATTTGAGGATCAATCTAAAGTTTTTAATACACTCATCACAGAACGTCTGTAGGGTTTCCTCAACCCTTTCGTTACCAACCCAGCTGAAACTGGCTCTGGCTCTGAGTACAAATGTCTTGTTTACATAAGTTTTGAATTAAAATCTTCCACCAAACCTTAGTCAAAATTTATGTTCCTAACACTAACTTAATGACGAGTAAGTTATTTTACTAAATTCTTTGTTATATTTAAAAGTAATTGAAAGAAACACAGAGCATCTCAAAATAAATACAGTAACGAAAGGGTTAAAAAGTTTTGTTGCCCATACCAGTTCCATAGAAGGACAATGGTGTGGGTGCCAGACCAGCTTGTCTGTTGGCTGTTGTGCATTTTAATATTTTCCTCTTCTTTGTGATCACAGTAACTTACAAGGAGAGAAAGGAAGGCAGGAATCATTGCCAACTTTTGACTTGATAGGAAACTTTTCGGCACCTAAAGCGTTACAGGTGACCATTAACCACAGATCTGAGCTGATTGTTTATGTACAACACACCGAAGACTGACTGCAGAGTTATCATCCCAGCAGTTGTTGAAGCTGATAAAAGAATGCCTCCAGCAATTGAGGTCGAGTGACCTGAAGACGTTTGCCAATGCCACAAAGCACATACACCACACACGCACACACACTCATGTACTCACCCGCATGCATACACGCATACATAAAGAGGAAAAGTAGGGGAGACAAGAGAAGGGGCCAATGCCAGTAATGTCTGAATATGGTAACTTGGCAGATTGTTTCATGGAGCAATCGGCTTTTCCCAACAATATAGCTTTCCCTAGTTTGTCTCCTTAGTTGTCTCAAAAGAATCCTTTTTCTCCTTAAAAGGGCCACAAGCACTGGTTATAGGAAATTTCGTCATAGACATTTTTGGAAAATTCTCCGTAAAAAGAAATAAATTACAGAAAAAAAAAAAGAAAAAGATTAGTAGTTTTCTTAAAATGACAACTTCGTCAATTAGAGAAAGGTAATTTCTTGAAAATCTGTTTTCTAGTTTACATTTTGCTTGTGGGACTCTTTTATGGTGAAATTTCTTGAGGTAAATTTTCTTATAGCAAAAATGTTTATGGTGAATTTTCCAGAGCCGCTGGCACCAGTGGGTTAAAAGATAATTGATAGAAGACTAATTAATTGATAGCATTGGATATTAGCAAATGATTATTGATTTTGCTAATAAAATGGTAGAACCTTCAGGAATGACACAAAAGCATGTCTTGTGGCAAAGGAATCCACGATAATGGCATCAGAGAGTGGACAGTGTCCTCTGGTTCTTGGAAAAAATGTCCTACCATCTGCTATTTAATTATCAAATTGATTGGTTCCAGAACAGACGCATATTGGTTTCAAATTTTGACACAAGACCAGTAATTTTGAGGCAGTGGTTAAGTCAATTGCACCAACCCCAGTACAGAACTGGTATTTATTTTATTGACCTCGAAAGGATGAAAGTTAAAGGTGATCTAGACGGAATTTGAACTCAGAACGTAAAGACAGACGAAATACCTATTTCTTTACTACCCACAAGGGGCTAAACACAGAGAGGACAAACAAGGACAGACAAACGGATTAAGTCGATTATATTGCCCCCAGTGCATAACTGGTACTTATTTAATCGACCTTGAAAGGATGAAAGGCAAAGTCGACCTTGGTAGAATTTGAACTCAGAACGTAGCAGCAGACAAAATACCGCTAAGCATTTTGTCCAACATACAAACGATTCCCCAAGATCAGATGAATATTGATGAAAATCAAACCCTATATCATTATTTTATCAATCTTGTTGGGGACTGAAAATCTAGCTGCAACGTTTAAGGGGCAGCAAAGTTCAAAGAACCTCAACCAATCCATGAACCTTCTGCAACAGGAAAGTCTACGGAGCCTCATTTTTTTTACACTCCTAATACGAGTGATGGCCATGGTTAGAATATTATCGATCTGAAGTTTTCTAGATCAGATCTGACCTAAGGCTGAGCCCCATTCCATCCATCTGCCATACCAAATGGCCATCTGGATGCTTTGACCAGTGACCTATTTATTTATACAATCCCAAATGGTGAACATTAGCGTCGTTAGGTACAGGTTTATAACAGAACACCACCGGTCACTTCAGTCGAGGTTATGAGGCAAAACACTGGCCCAAGGTGCCTTACAGAGGAATCGAACCTAGAACCAAGTGGCTGCAAAGTGAATGTCTTAAACATGCCACTACACCGTTTGAGCAGAAAGTAGATGGGACCAACGTTACGAGTGTTCAAACCCAAGCCCTGTATATATTCCCCGTGGGGTCTTAGATCCGTAGCTGGATACTTCTTTCCCATGACACAGGCCTTGACTAGGTTCAAGACCATTTTGTTACCCATATATGGAAGTCACCTGTCTTGACAGCTTGGTACCAGTGTCATCTCAGGGATTACTCTCACATTTCTGTCCAATCAATACCCTTTATTTAAGAACCCCGTGAGGATGAAGGGTAAAGTTGACCTGGGTAGGGCTTGAACTCACAACCTGAGTAGCCGGAACAAATATGGACACAGGGCTTGTAACTGGATGCTCTACTGACTCACACAGTTCAGTCTTTAAAAATATTACACTGGACTATGTACTTACACATAAACGCATAGACATATGCACACACACACACACAAACATACAGAAGCACATACACAATACACGCATAAACGTACGCAAAGCTACTGCACACACGCATTAAATATTATCGCGTCAGTACAACAACAGTTATCTCCCTTACATGTTGACACCGTTTCCCGTTCTTTCCAAGTTTTATCTCTGAGTTGGTTGTCAGCTGATTGGAACTGTTTATATCTCTCTACGCACTGAAGTCTCCAAGACATCTTCTGTGGTGGATGGGAATTGTGACATACAGGCTGAGGCAGCGAGACTGCAATAGATAGCCATCAATGTAGATAACGCTAGGGCTGTACCTTCATAGCCAGTCTGTCTGGTATTGTCCTTTCCACCAGTTCACCTGTTGACATCGTAAGTCCTCATGCTGGGAACTTTGGCTATTTCTTGCTGTATGTTCCCCTAGATCGCTCTAATTCGGTAGGAACAGGCTCACCTTGTGAAGGTTTTAGCTGAAACAGTCTTGGTACTAAATTGGAGGTTCGGGTTTTTCCTTGAGCATGATCGATCACCTAGAACCAGTGTCTGGGGAGGAGGGGCTGTATATGGTGTATCTGTATGTAAACACACACACACACACACGTGTGTATATCCGTGTATCTCTCCAGATCTATGTGTGCACGTGTTCTCTTCTGTTTTTGATTATTTAAATTCTTCGTCTGAGGAAGGAGCTGCTTTGTAACAAAAATACAAAACTCCACCATTGGAATGGAGATAACAAAAGCACATTTTAAACTTGAGAAAAATTTTGCATATTTTTACTGTTCGCCAACACTACACCTGACTTTCTCCTCTCCATACACACGCGAGCATGCATCTGACTCATACACTTTTCATTTCCCAGACACTTGTACATTAATGCATATGCTTTATACGCACTTTTGACAAGTTGTGGTGCACCTGAGCACTGTATTTGTAAGATGTGAGTCATTTGGCTGATATCTTTTCCTGAAAAGCCTAGCTTATCCAGATCGTCACTTAGGCATTTACCCACAGAATCAAGTGCACAAATTATTACTGGTATAAATGTGGGTTTATAATCTGGATACAGAATCTGAAAGCTTTGAAACAGCTGTCCACAGTTTCTGCTTGATTTTTCAGAGTGATATTAATCATGAGTAGGGCAGCTAACCTCTTTCACAGTTCATACATTTTCGTGTCTGTCCCAAACAACAATATCCGCTCTGTTATGCTTATATCTGACAGATATTCTAATGAGAATGTTCCACTGGTATTCTTTCTGCTTATATTTGTACACGTGTTCAATAACAGACGTTTCTCTATATTTATTCCTGGACACTCTGTTTTCTTGATTGCATTATATATATATACACATATTCTTTTACTTGCTTCAGTAATTTGACTGTGGCCATGCTGGAGCACCACCTTTAATTGAAAAAAAATCGACCTCAGGACTTATTTTTTGTAAGCCTAGTCTCTAGTGCCGAAGCGCTAAGCTAAGGGGACGTAAACACACCAACATCGGTTGTCAAGTGATGGTGGTGGTGGGGGACAAACACAGAAACATATACATGCACACACACACACACACACACACACACACACATATATATGTATTTCTATGGAGAATTTGCTCAGTAACTATTTAAAGGTCCTGGGATCACTTTTCTTGTTGATTTAGCATCAGTTATTTGATTAACGAGGTAGATTGTTGTGGGTTCCATCTTTGTAATTAGTGATTGACAAAGAGCCTCAGCCTTCGCTGATGGGAAAAACAAATTTGAGCAACACTCATGATTATATTTTACATATTCTTCAAACAACGCCGGCACCCGGCTCCTGCTGATAATGGGGAGAAGAGAATCTCTTGCGGTGCGATCCCTGTAATTAGAGCTCGACATGCCATTTATATATATACACTAGCAGTATCGCCCGGCGTTGCTCGGATTTGTAAGGGAAATAACTATATAAGCATTTTTAGAGAGTTACTTCCCTTATAGATGCCAATTCGGGCTTTCTTAGCCATTTCTGTTTTGGTGTCTTCAAGCCATGAAGTCGTTGTTCTAAAAGAACGCTGGTCTCCTTGACAACGCTTTACGACGTTGATTTCCTTACACTCCCTTCCCCACAGCTTCACGAGGGAGGGAAGAAGGGGGAGAAGCAACACAGGTGCAGCTGTGAGCGTCGACGCCAACTCCGCCGCCATCGACACACGAAAAAATATGCATTAAAATGGAATAAAAAATGATGTTAAATTATTTTTAAAATCGTAGACTCATCGTAGACGCGCGCTAATACCCAGACGGGCTCGATATGAATCACGACTATAAGATACCCGAATTTGGTTAAACTGCACCGCAAAATGTGGGAGTAGTTAGGAATCTAAATCGAAGGGGACAGACACTCACACAACTACAGTTTTATATATATAGATATAAAAAGGGCCATACGAAAGTGCATGTATAAATCTGCTACACAATTGTCTCTCTCTTGACCAATATGTACCAGCCATCGTCCAGTCTTGGTCAGCCCCATCATGACCTCATAATATATGAAGGGATCATCTATTTTCTTAAGGTACACGAATCTCTGATCTTTATGCTACACTGCATGCCCTTACTTTAATCTGTGGGATGGGGTCACTTCTTTCGCATTGCTGGTGGCAACAGAAAATACAAAGTGAGAGGACACAGCATGCATGCGTGCCGGAGGTGGTGAGTGTGTTTTAGCGATAGGTTGGAGGTTTCCGGCAACTTTCTTAACTGTATCTGACATTAGGGCAGGACTGGATTAAGACCCATAGAAGTCCTAAGCACATAAAAGATTTCGGTGCCCCCATATATATATATATATATATATATATATATATATATATATATATATATATATATATATATATATATATATAATATATATATATATATGTAATTCAAAATAGAAACAATAACAAACCATAAAATAATTTTTTTGTTTTTTGATTTTTTAAAATGAAGCAAAACTAACAATAAAATGGGAAAAATAATGTTTATTTTCATTTACTTCCACTTTATTTTACTTCAAAAGTTTTCTCCTACTTTTTTTAATTACAAAGTCTTTGATTAGATCCTGAAAATTAATCTTACGTAACACAAAAACTTTCAAAACTTCTATGCTTCCTGAGATTCGCCAACACTACACCTGATTTTCTCCCCTCCATACACATGGCAAGCATGTGTCTGACTCATACACTGTTCCCTTCCCAGACATTTGTACATTACTGCATATGATTTATATGCACTTTTGCTGAGTTGTGGTGCACCTGAGCACTGTATACAATAATTTCATTATTATTATAATTATTACTATTATTGAGTGAGAGAGCAGTGCATGCCATCAAAGTGATATTGGAGTAAAATATACAAAGCTCAATCTACCCATCATGACTACCCGTCTGATAAGGGTACACCAGGCACATGCATTACAACCATATGTGCATGACATGGTAATCTCGTATCAAGGTAAACAGCGCATGACCTTGCAGGTGGGGCCCAGTTAGAATTTTCTTCTGGTCAGGTAACCCATCCCACTCAAACGGTCCCTGATTAAGGGTTGTTTAAGGATGTTGAACAAAACACTCATGTTTCCAGAGGTGAATTATTCAAACCCCAAAGAATCCCTCTCAACACACGGCTATGATGCTCCCCCACTACTTCTGCTCATGATCAGAGATGCACATATTGTCAGCCACCATGAGACCTGCTCAACTGGTTAAAGTCAAACAACTGACAAGCAAATCTGTGGTATTGAGCAGAATATTTGCTGTAGGCCATCTTTTATTCCAAGACAAAACAATGTACATGATAACACTTCCAATCAGTTAAGATCAGAAGCCATGAGAGCCACTGCCTGGTACTGCATCAGGGCATTTATTATTATAATAATTATTATTATTATTGTTATTATTATTATATATTACATGTCTGCTTCTAGATTTAGTAGCCATGAAGCATTCTGAATATCATTTTAGCTGAAAGTGGTTTCTTTTGTTCTGGAAACCATTCCCCATTACTGTGGTGTCCCTGCTTGCATTGAGGCACTAAGCACGAGCTTATTCCACTTAACAGTCGATCCGGTGCAGCATCAGAGGGTTCAGATGATGCAAATAAAGGAGATGTGGCCAGTCAATTAATCTGACATGCGACTGGGTCCTGGACTAGAGTAGGGGATGAAGAGTCAGGGTTTAAACAGAAAAAAGATGTAGAGATACGATTGGTTTGGTTCAGTGATGAGAAAGATATGAAAGGTATATGGAGGAGGGGATGAAGCTAATTGCGGCGGACAGGTAAAGATGAGGAAAAATAATATTAGATGAGCAACTTGGAGATGGATGAACGAGAGGGAGTTGTGAATATTTTGATGGATGTGAAGAGGGGGATTTCAGAAACGGGTGAAGCAAGATTAAAATAATTTTTAAACGACGGGGGCCGAGGATATCGTTTAATAATGTACTGTGGGGATCGTTTGTACAGTTAGTCAAACTTGTATTAGAGATAAATCTTAGTAGTGTCAGATTAAGTGAGAACGGTTTCGAATTTTGGCACAAGGCCAGCAATTTCGGGGACGGGGCTAAGTCCATTCCATCGACCCCAGGACTCGACTGATACTTATTTTATCGACCCCGAAAGGATGAAAGGCAATGACGGACGAAATACTGCTAATCATATTGCCCCGCGGGCTAACGATGCAGCCGGCTCGCGACCATTTTTTTTCTTTCGACTTGATATTAAACTCAACAATCGGCGACTTGGAAGCTGGAATAATCAATATACAAGGGAGATAACCTTACAAGGGGAAATAACTTTAAGCAAGGGAGGCAATCACTGTACGACTCTACTGCATATCTTTACATCGTCTGAACCACTCTAATGGCATATTTTTCCTATAATATAAATGGTACAACGTTCCCATTTCACCTGCCAGAAAATAGCGCCTGTATCTCCATAGAAAAATCATATCACAATGTCTTAAAAAATGAACTACATTATATTTAGTTCTAAACATAGATCTAAACAGAAGAGGTTTTCAATCAGAAATTGCTTGGAGATAAATGACGGCCTACCTCCGCTCTCACACACACATTTATGTAGATTTTCACATCTTCACACAGACACATCTGCTTCAGTACATAAATGTGTCCGAGCACACTCATATATGCACACAATCACCGGAACATGCGCGCTCACAGACCCCCCCACCACCACACTTGCGCACATGCACTCGTACAATACGCGCGAACGTCCCACGCCTGTCTCCTTGTCTAAAGTATGGTCTTTATGTTTCCCATTTCAGAAATGTCAACACTGGTGAGCAGGAGCTGAGGAGATGAAGAGGCCTGAATCTCTGGTGATGCGGTTGGAACTCCTTCTGTTCTACTCCTTCTTCTTCTTCTTCTTCCTCTTCCCGGTGGCTCAGTCCGTTGATGTCACTTACCATTTGGAAGAAGAGAACAGTCCCAACAGCTACATAGGAAACATCGCTACCGATCTCTGGTTGCTAAGCAACGTTGCATCAAAGGACCACAGCCTGATATCGTTTGACATGCTCAAGCCACGAGACAGCATCACTGCCCAGTTGTTTAATGTGACCCACGAGGGAAAACTTTACGCCACACAAACTGTAGACGCCGAGAGTCTGTGTTTGTATAATACGGAATGCTACAAAATCCTCAAAATTGCTGTCCGTAAAGAGGGGTCGTTTATGAAAATATTAAAAGTCAAAGTCGTCATTGAGGATATCAATGACCAACGTCCCGAGTTCCCAGTGAAAAAAATTGACATCCAGTTTTCAGAAGATGACCGAAACGGTGTAGAGAGGTCAGTTCCCAGTGCAATTGATCGTGATGTTAGCATTCAGAATTCCAGAATAACATATGAACTTAGGAAGAATAATGAACCATTCTCTTTATCAGTTACTAAAAGAATGACTGGAAGTTCAAAGTTAGGAATTGTTTTGGATAAAAAACTTGACCGAGAAATGAACGCTAGTTATGTGGTTCAGGTTGTGGCCAAGAACAGCAAATTCCAGTTGAGGCAGAGCATCTTAAATGTACAAATATCGGTGACAGACGAGAATGATAACTTGCCTCTTTTCTCCAAAAACATTTATAACACTTCAGTGAACAATATCCATAAACTATGCCGACCCCTGATCGTGTTGTCTGCAACTGACCTGGATTCTGGTAAAAATGGTCAGCTGACATATCTGATCAGTACAGAAACTTCATTAGTTGCTAGGGAATATTTTCATCTTAATGAAACTTCGGGTGCAATTTATTTGAGCAAAAACTTTACGTCTAAACATAAAAAGACGTACAAATTGTTAGTAGAAGCCCGAGACAATGGAGACCCACCTCTCAGTTCAACAGCAATAGTATATATCCAGGTGGTAAACATAGAAAATAATCCACCAATTATTGATATTAATTTTGTGTCTCAGTTAAGCAGAAATGTGGGGGAGATTTCAGAGAAAATCAATATCGATAGTTTTATAGCTTATGTTAGTGTGAGTGATAATAACATGGGCAAAAATGGTGAAGTGAAGTGTGACCTACATCATGCTAAATTCCAGCTGTTGGATTTGGGGCCTAATGAATACAAAATGACATTGAAAAAACCTGTTGACAGAGAGATAAGGGATCACTACGATATTACCATTTCTTGCCAAGACAAAGGAACCCCTCCTTTACAAACTCTAAAGAAGTTTTCCATCAAAGTAATGGACGTTAACGATGTTAAACCAATGTTTAACAAAAATACTTTTAAATTTCTGACTTATGAAAATGGGAAACCAAACTTCCCCATTGGTTTCATAAATGCTACTGACCCCGATATGGGAGCTGGAGGTCAACTGACTTTTTCTCTGTTGAGTACCAGCAAACATGTGATACCATTCCAGATAACTGATTATGGTTTTATCTCAACCACTATACCACTGGATAGAGAACAACAAAATGTTTATAAGTTCCAAGTATTTGTCAAAGACAACGGGAATCCTTCATTAAATAACACAGCCAATGTGATTGTAGAAGTTTTAGATGAGAATGATAATGCCCCTTATTTTACCTTCCCTAGTTCGGACCCTTTCAGTTTAGATGTCCATTATCATCCCCAAAGTAAAAAAGAGATCACTATTTTAAGGGCTTCAGACAGGGACAGTCATATGAATTCATTTCTCAGATATGAAATACTCAAAGGAAACATCAAACAGTTATTTGCGGTGAACCCTTATACAGGGGTCTTATCATATTCTCGGACAGTTTACCAAAACGATGCTGGATCCTATCAACTGGAGTTTGCTGTAAAAGACAGTGGCACTCCTGTTCTGTCAGCCACTACAACTGTCTCTTTGACACTGACCGTTAGCAACAAGACATCTCCAGCACTGTCCACCGTCCAGTTAAAGTCTGATAAAATGATCAACTTAACTTGGGTCATTGTTATTGTCACATCTGCTGTGATAGTGTCGGTGGCGATCGTAGTGTCCATAACTCTGTGTGTGGTCAGATGTAACAACAACCGGAACAACCAGTATATCACGGAAATCAACTCCGACCGAGAAAAAAGCCATTATACATGCGTCACGAAGAAATCGGACACGCTAAACAGGAGTTCCAACGATATGATGGCCAGGAATACTCAGTTGATCGAAACTAAAGCCGAATTTTATCCTCAATATGAGTCACAAAGTGAATGGACCACATCGACCATTGACAAAAGACCTCAGTCAGTCCTGCTGGTAAGTTACACTTCACCATCTTTAAATTTACTGCCACATTTTGTAATTTTTTGAATTCATTCTGGTTGGTTCACTTTCTTTGTCTCATTAATTTATCACAACTAATTAGGACTTGAAATTAATTAGTGGAAGATCTAGCATTAGTATTGGTTAATCAAATAACTGGACTGTGCTGTAATTAGGAGACAACTTAATCAACTAGCAGATGGCACAGTCCATATAAATGTAAACAGGTACCATGTAGGGTGTAAAGGTTAGGAGTGGAAGTAGCTGCAGCACTATGAAATTGAAGAGTGTTTCATTAAGAAAGAGTCCTGAATTCAACTGTTCCATGGGAAGGGTTGAAACCAGAGGGAAAAACCATCTTAAGCTGATTGGTCCCGTGTGAGAAGATATATCTTAGGGATACACAATTGAGAGACACTATATGGTGGTAGTAGTATGACTGGTATAACACCACCTCACCACCAACACCAATAACATAGAATAGGCCTACAATTAAAGGCGTTCTAGGCATGACCCTCTCCTCTTTTTGTAGAATTATAAACATTATAAAACAGATATTTCTCTTGACAGCGGTCTAAGGGTGATTTGGTTGACCTTTCTAGCAGATCTAGTGACCCTGTGATGACTCTTTCATTGGTCAGCATTAGTGGAGTATTTGATTATGCTGCTGTTGTTGTTGTTGTAGTCGTAGTTCAAGTGACAGCCACTGCAGCAGAAACCTTCATTGTGCAGAATACTCTCAACTCTCTCACGGGATATGCTAACAGCATTGGCAATTTGATTTGTAGTCACTTGCCTCTCATACATCACCACAGGATGGATTCTATCCATGCTATTCTCGGTGGTGGCAGTTGCCAGACATCCAGAACTTGGCTCATCTTCAAAACGCCCCTTTCCCCTCCGAAATTAAACTGCCCACTTTTGCACTGTTGATAAAACTGGAGCATCATCCCTTAATGTAGCAACCATATCAGAATGAACGTCCTTGAGGGCTAAACCCTTTTTCTGCAGGGACTTGATAACACCAAGATACCAAATTTTATCCATTTTCAAAGGAACATCGATACCAGTTTCTTTTGAAGTCGTCTTTGAACTGTCAGATGTTTACATGGGAAGAAACAATACAGTTATCAATAAGAAGAATTGAAATTCACGTATGCAAGACTTAATACCTCTGGCATCACTCCTTCAAAGTCACCCGACGAACTTTTCAGCCTGTCTTCGTACAATGGGCCAATCTCTATTCTAAGAAGCTCGCGAGTGATATGAGGAAGGTTTGGCTGCTATTTTTAGCAGGTTATTATTACTCTATATGCGGATTGTCTGTGAGTTAGGAGAGTGTAACGAGGTATGTTGTTTATGAGTGTGTGTTGGCTTAATTAATAAGACAATTAATTGATGTAGGTAACGAATATATATTAATTAATAATGTGTGTTAATGTCGGTGCCGTATGAAAAACTAACCGTCCTTTTATTTGATGTGTGGAACGGGTTCGTCTCGGTGCAATTAACCGAGTAATTAATAACAGAATATTAACCTGGTTCTAATTATTGGCAATATTTCCAATGTTGAAGGCGGCGAGCTGGCAGAATCGTTAGCACGCCGGGCGAAATGCTTAGAACGTCAGCAGCTACGTTCTGAGTTCAAATTCTGCCGAGGTCGACTTTGCCTTTCATACTTTTGGGGTCGATTAAATAAGTACCAGTTTACGCACTGGGGTCGATGTAATCGACTTAATCCGTTTGTCTGTCCTTGTTTGTCCCCTCTGTGTTTAGCCCCTTGTGGGTAGTAAAGAAATAGGTATTTCGTCTGTTTTTACGTTCTGAGTTCAAATTCCGCCAAGGTCGACTTTGACTTTCATCCTTTCGGTGGGGGTCAATAAATTAAATACCAGATGCGTATTGAGGTCGATCTAATCCCTCCCAAAATTTCGGGCCTTGTGCCTACAGCAGAAAAGAATATTTCTAACGTTAGAAACGCTGAAAAATTGAAGGGGAAAATATTATGGGTTGCCTCCCTTACATTCTTAACAAAATCGTTAACTTCTGGTTTTGAGATTCAACCTCTCCCGAGTAAGTTCTACATTGAGTTGTTCCCCTTGCCTCTCTCAGTTAATCTGAAAATTTCATCAGCGTTCAACAATGTTTACTTCTAAATAAAGCTAGAGTTTTAATTGCAGAACTCTCTTCTAACCAGGGTAGCACCGTTCTGTAACAGTTTACTGCCGATATACTTTAATGAATATCTTTATGGATAAGTCAAACGAAACGAGTAAGAGCTCACGACTTCTTGTTATCCTGTCTGAAGCAACAAAGAAAGAAAGAGATGTTCTCAGAAAATAAACCCTTTCCCTCTAGAAATTGGATTTCCCTAAAGACAGCCAAGGACCAGGTGATGGCGTTAAAGAAGGCGATAGACGAACTCTATTAATTGCTATTCTGTGCTTTATTTCTGGTATTGAAAACTAGAAACGTTCCAAATGATAGCTTAGAGTCACTCACTGTATGAAGTGGGGTAAAGGCGGCGAGCTGGCAGAAAGGTTAGCACGCCGGGCGAAGTGCTGAGCGGTATTTTGTCTGCCGTTACGTTCTGAGTTCAAATTCCGCCGAGGTCGACTTTGCCTTTCATCCTTTCGGGGTCGATTAAATAAGTACCAGTTACGCACTGGAGTCGATATAATCGACTTGATAATCCGTTTGTCTGTCCTTGTTTGTCCTCTCTGTGTTTAGACCCTTGTGGGTAGTAAAGAAATAGGTATTTCGTCTATCTTTACGTTCTGAGTTCAAATTCCGCCGAGGTCGACTTTGTCTTTCATCCTTTCGATAGGGTCAATAAATTAAGTACCAATTGCGTACTGGAGTCGATCTAATCGACTGGCCCCCTCACCAAAAATTTCGGGTCTTGTGCCTAGAGTAGAAAAGAATGTATGAGAGGGGTGAATTTATAATTCTATATTATTGAAGACTAAGTTGTAGGTTTAAGGTCACAGAACCGGGGGGACATTGGTGTTGTTGGTGGGGGTGGAGGTGTTGGAAATGGTATCATAGCTTTGTGGTTAAGTAGGTTTTTATAGGGTGGTGGTTCCCAGTTTGATTGCAGTGCCCGGCCCTTTGGCCCTTTGAGTTTCATGTGTGGAACTTTGGCTCTTCTACTTTAATCTCGACTTCAATAAACAATTGTAGGAGAAATTTATTAAACAGAAATGGTGTTCAGAGCCATCATTTACAGACATACACACATACATACGTACATACATACATACACGCACTCATACATTCATACAGACATACATATACACATACATACATGCACACACACATACATGCACGCATACATACATACATACATAATGCATACACACACACATACCTGATGGTTGCAACCCAATTTTGAGCAATGCTGTTGCTTGTTTGTTCTCTTAAACCTGAACAGCACAAATATGGCTTCTCTTGGCCCTGCTGGGGACCCACACTGTTTCGCCCACACACGACACATGCCCTCATTCCTTCATTGAAATTTTCATTAAGTGTTTTGCCCTTTCCAGTCACAACCAACCATTGCACGCAGCACACAATAAAGATATGTTGAAAAACATCACGCAATGGCATGCCTGAAGCTTTTTAGAATGAGGAAAGGCCTTGCATAGGGCCAGTCCCACTCTGTAAACAATGCATTCATTTGCCCCCAAAATAAGAATCAGTTTACTTCCTTAGATACGAATGAAGTCTGAGGTGTTACAGTTTACCTTCTCCTCATAAAAGATGAGGGTTCCTCACACCTAGAAACTCATTTATACCTATTACACTTGAAATTATAAATATAAATACTTTTAATAATTGATTATTAAATATAAATACATAACAATTGCGGCGTGGAAGGTGTTTATAAGCCACTTAAGAAACACACAAAAACCGTTAGATTCACTTCAACATTTAAATATAATTTGTCAAAATATTTTCTTCGCTTTGAGACCGCGACCTGTTCACTGACAAAATTCCGAGATGCAGCACGGAATTTTGTCAGTGAACAGGTCGCGGTCTCAAAGCGAAGAAAATATTTTGACAATTTATATTTAAATGTTGAAGTGAATCTAACGGTTTTTGTGTGTTTCTTAAGTGGCTTATAAACACCTTCCCCGCTGCAATTGTTTTCGTTTCAGCACACGATCTCAGATCAGGTCACTTGCTATGCAAGTACATTTTATAAAAACATAAAAATTTAGTTAATAAATAACATAAATTTGTCAAATTTAAATTACTATATTGTTTGTACTTTTTACATGCCTCAACTGCTGGATGACAATTTATTCCACTGAGTTCAGCTGTCATTGATAGGTTTTGTTTTCCATCCTGTGACATGTCCAACAAAAACCACCATCCATACCTAGCAACCTTGATTGGGTTGACAGGGTGTAATATAGTAAGGGAAAGAAGTATCAGTCTCAGACGATTTAAGAAAGTGATAATGACGAGTATTTGTATAATTGATAGAGAGAATCTCATTAGTACTGTTTGATACAACAGTTAGCTGTGAGATTTGGAACTTCATGTTCAGTATATGTTATATTTTATTGGAGAAGCCACTAGTAAGCAGGGTTTAGTCATAATAAAGTGTAAGGATATTAAATATGTCTGCATTAGCAAACAG
>NC_043010.1:58908139-58915639 GCF_006345805.1 Octopus sinensis | reverse complement strand
TGGAAACTTTAGAAATACCCTGCAATCTAGGTGTATTGCAAAAATTGGCACTACTTGGAACTGTGCATATATTGTGTAAAGTACTGTCTGTCTGAGATCCTTGTTGTGACTTGACACACAGTACAAACCCCTCTGTACACACAATATCTTCAATCAACAACCTCACAATAGAGTATATTGTGAAACATCTATAATAATAATAATATTGTCTTGGTATAAAAGATGGGCTACAGCAAATATTCTGCTCAATACCACAGATTTGCTTGTCAATTGTTTGGTCTTAACCAGTTGAGCATGTCGCTTGGTGACTGACAATATGTGCATCTCTGATCACGAACAGAAGTAGTGGGGGAGCATCATAGCCATGTGTTGAGAGGGATTCTTTGGGATTTGGATAATTCATCTCTGGAAACATGAGTGTTTCATTCAACATCCTTAAACAACCCTTATTCAGGGACCTTTTGAGCAGGATGGGCTACTCGACCAGTAGAATGCATCCCCTCCACAGAAAGTAGAAGAGTATGTGCTCCAGTCTGGTCAGATATAAACTGGGTCAATGCACGATGGTCAGGCAGTAAATGGGGTAGAGTTGATGCATCCTTTCGCCACCTCTGCCCATCCTTTCAGAGAGCTTTCTCTTGGCCTTTTTCTGGGTGAGACTGGCCACCCTCCTCATCACCTTGTCCCAGTTCTTTCCATCTGAAGATTGATCCAAACCAGACCCTGGCCAATTCAACTGGTTCCTCCATCCAGCATCTCACAATATTATTGGATGTCATGGATCTGCCTCTCCATCTGCTGAGACATGATTTTCTCACATTCTAGTTCATGCGGGATGCCTCTCAGTGCCTCCAGTTTCCACAGTAGTGGCTCTAGGGTCATTACATACGGAGGAGACAAGAGGGGACATCATTTGACAGACTGAGCATATGATGCTGAATGGTTCCAATAGGTAACCATACAGCTGAACTACCAAGCAGATGTCACTTTACATTGTGGCAATCCAGCTGCAGAAAAAGGGACCAAAACTGGCTGTCATGAGGACGGACACCAAGTGTAGGTGGTTGATGCTATCAGAGACTTTTGATTGGCACAAATTGATCAAGGGGTCTCACCCATTCCAGCTTCTTTACCCTGTCTATGATGTATTGCATGAGGTGAATATTGTTGTGGGTGGATCTGCTTGGGGTGGTGCATGTTTACACACTTCCAGTCATGTCCCTCGACGACATTTGCCAGTCTCTTTGCTAACATCTTGGCCAAAATTCTGAAATCTGTGTTCAGCAGCGTTATGGACACATCAAAGCTCTGACACCTGGCAACTGACTCAGAAGACACTCACAAGATTGTCCATCATCTTTCCAACAACAATTTTAGGCAGCTTTTTTGAATTGCATATGTCTTAGAAATGTGAACATTCTGACAAAATCAAAAAACAACAGAGTACCCATGACTTTTAGAAACATTTTTTCACACTCAACATTGCTGAAGCAAAGAATAAACTACCTCCATCATTTGTTAGCAGTCGGGGACACACATCCTTCGAATCTTCCATGCTTCCTGAAATTCTCCGACCCACCTTTATCATTTAAACAACTCCTGTCCATTATTCTATGTACGGTCCATGCTGTTTTGCTTATGTTTCCTGATGAGCTCAAGGGCAGCACCTGAGCTTGGTATACAAATATGGTCATTAGTATTATAATTTAAGTTTAAGGCAGTGAGCTGGCAGAAGCGATAGTATGCTGGACGAAATGCTTGGCAGTATGTCATCTGACTTTACGTACTGAGTTCAAATTCTGCCGAGGTCGACTTTGCCTTTTGTCGTTTTGGGGTTGATAAATTAAGTACCAGTCATATACTGGGGTTGATGCGGTCGACTTACACCCTCTCCCCACAAATTCCAGGCCTTGTGCTTATAGTTAGAAGGATTATCATAATTTATGTGGGGGAAGGGAGTTAGTCAATTATATTGACCCCACAACTTGGGTGGTTCATATTTTGTTGACCCTGAAAGGGGGAAAGTTACGGTGGGTCTCACAAGGAATTGAACTCAGATGGTAAAGAACTGGAAGAAATGCAGCTAAGTATTTTGTCCAACACCGGGATGATTCTTTTCTACTCTAGGCACAAGGCCTGAAATTTTGGGAGAGGGGACCCAGTGCATAACTGGTACTTATTTTATTGACCCCTTTAAAGGATGAAAGGCAAAGCTGACCTCAGCAGAATTTGGACTCTGAACGTAATGGCAGATGAAATACTAACGTTTCTGTCAGCTCACCACTTTAACAACAGCAACAACAACAACAACCATAATAATGGTTTCAAATTCTGGCACAAGGCCAGCAAGTCCAGAGTGGGGGTGGTAAGTTGATTACATTGACCCCAGTGCACAACTGGTATATACTTTTATCAATCCTGAAAGGATGCAAGGCAAAATCCAACCTAGCCCGGGATTTGAACTCAGAGCATTAAGACAGACAAAATGTTGCTATGCATTAAGCGTGGGTTGCTAACGATTGTGCCAGGTTGCTGCCTTAGAAATAATTAGATAATGAGGAGATGTTAATATCATCTCCATCATTTAATAATCTTTAATTATTCTAGAAAGTAATGGAGATAACAGGATATATTCCAGTCTTATTAGACCTCCTCAACAAAACACTGTATTGCCTAGATTAATAATGAGAGGATCATTAATTACACATACAATTAATGTAGACAAGTGAAATACTGGTTAGGTGAACTATACACAAAACCACCACCACTACCAACTGCATCACCACCACCACCAATCATCACCACCGCCACATACCATTACAGCACACTACCACATATCACCAATGCGTCTATCACCACCACCACCACGATCACCACCACCACCACCACGATCACCACCACCACCACCACGATCACCACCACCACCACCACCAACAACAACAACAACACGACCACAACCACCACCACGACGACAACCACCACCACCACCACCACCAACAACAACAACACCGTCACCACCACCACCACCACTACCACCACCACCAACACCGTCACCACCACCATCACCACCACCAACAACAACACCGTCACCACCACCACCACCACCACCACCATTGTCATACTATCAACATAGAATGGTAAGAGAATAATAAGCTGCAGTAGTTTGTGTTGGTGATTGTATGGTGTCATAGCCTGCAGTGCAGTGTATGGGCGCCAGTAGAAGACAGTGGTGTTTAGTGGTGAAACAATAAACATCCCGGAAGGAATGGATTAAAGGATGAGATTAGCTTTGGAAAGTCTTGTAGTGATAGTGGAACAACAATGGTAAATGGGGGAAGTGTCTTGCCAGTACAGGTCTTAGCCGTAATCCTTGCCTGCAACCAACTCTTCAAGATATATACACACATGCACACACACACACACACACACACACACACACGCACACACACATGCACACAAGTGTATGTGTGTGTGCGCGCATGTTTGTATGTATGTATATTATATATATGTACATATATAGATATATATATATATACATATATCTATATGTATATATGTGTGTGTATATATATATATATATGTATATATGTATATGCCTATATCAATATCTATATATTTGTATGTATATAAGGAGTGAAAGTGCGCCTGATAATTTTGCATAGCAGAGATAATGTGCATGTATATATGTATGTATGTATGTATGTATGTATGTATGTGTGTATAAATGCATATATGTGTATTCATGTCTAAATATGTTAGTTTATACATCTATATAAATAAATATATATATATATACACACACACACATATCTACCTATATATACATACATATATATATATATATATATATATATAATATACACATATGTATATATACATATATATATTGGGCCATCTCATAAATAATGCGTTTTTTCAAATGCATGAACAAAAAGTCGGAGGGGAATGAGATAAACTACCTGCGTCAACTTTCTACAAAAGCAGGTAGTAATTTCACTTTGTCCTTATTCTTAGTGCAAGTTTTGAAGAGTGTAGTTCGATTTTAACAGTTATTTTTTCAAAACTATAATGGAAGTGACAAATGAGAATATTCGGCATATTTTGCTTTATGAGTTCAATAAAGGCAACAACAGAATGGAAAGTGTGAGGAACATTAATGCAGTATATGGGGATTGGACAATAAGCATAAGCCAGTGTCAACGGTGGTTCCAGAAATTCCAAGGCAGAAACTACAGCCTAGAAGACAAGCCTGATCCCGGAAGATCTGTAGAGCTCAATGAGAATGTCCTGCAAACTCTGGTGGAACAAAATCCCATCGTAACTGTTGAGGAATTAGCAGAGAAGCTTGGATTTCGTCATTCAACCATTCATTGATGCCTGCACTAGAAGAAAAATGATCATCTTTGGTTTCAAGACAAAAATTGTTCTTCCATCAGGATAATACTCGGCCACATGCAGTGAAGATGACATTCCAAAGGCTGGAACAGTTTGAATGGGAAACGATGCCCCACCCACCATATTTGCCAGACATCTGATTATCATTTATTCCACTGTTTTCAAAATCATTTTAGACAGAAAGAATATGAATTCTGTAGATGAGGTCAGAACAGTACTGGAGGAGTATTTTCCGCATTGGACAAGTGAATCTTGGAAGAGGGGTCTTGCAAGTCTAGCAGACAGATGGAAGAGCATTGCAGAAAATGAAGGAGAGTATATTTTAGATTAAAAATGAATTTTGTTTATCTTAATTTTGAAAAATAAAAGAAGTATAAAAAAATCGTATTAGTTATGGGATGACCCAATACACACACACAAACACACACACACACATATATATATAATTATATTTATATATGTATATATACGTACATACACATACATATGCTCATATATATATATATGTACTCATACATGCATTCATATACATACACAAACATATCTAAAATTCTCAGGATTCTTCAGACAAGTCTTGCACTTGTTTCAGTCATTAGACTGTGGCCATGCAGGAGCACCACCTTGGAGAACTTTAGTCAAATGAATCAACCCCAGCACTTTTTTTAAAGCTTGGTACTTATTCTATCAGTCCATTTTGCCAAACCACTATGTCATGGGGATTTAAACACATCAATGCCAGTTGTCAAATGGTGGTGTTGGAGGAGACAAACACAAGCACAAAGACACACACACATAAATACATACTCATACACACACATAAATACATACTCATACACACACACATAAATACATACTCATACACACACACATAAATACATACTCATACACACACATAAATACATACTCACACACACACACACACATATACAACAAGCTTTTTTCCAGTTTCTGTCTAACAAATCCATCACAAGGCTTTGGTTGGCCTGGGGCTATAGTAAAAGATACTTGCCTAAGAGGCCAAGCAGTGGAATTGAACCCAGAGCCATGTGGTTGGGAAGCAAACTTCTCACTACACAGCCATGCCTGCACTTATATTTACAAATATCCTAAATATTAATTCTTATATTAATATGGGTATCGTCATATGTCCTGCCCTCTCTCACTCTCTGTATATATATATATATATATATATTATATATATATATATATATATATATATATAACTCTTACTCTTTTACTCTTTTACTTGTTCAGTCATTTGACTGCGGCCATGCTGGAGCACCACCTTTAATCGAGCAACTCGACCCCGGGACTTATTCTCTTTGTAAGCCCAGTACTTATTCTATCGGTCTCTTTTGCCGAACCGCTAAGTAACGGGGACATAAACACACCAGCATCGGTTGTCAAGCAATGCTAGAGGGACAAACACAGACACACACATATACATATACATATATATACATATATACGACAGTCTTCTTTCAGTTTCCGTCTACCAAATCCACTCACAAGGCTTTGGTCGGCCCGAGGCTATAGCAGAAAACACTCACCCAAGGTGCCACGCAGTGGGACTGAACCCGGAACCATGTGGGTGGTAGACAAGCTACTTACCACACAGCCACTCCTGCGCCTATATATAATGTATATATATATATGTGTGTATATATATATATACATGTATATATATATATATATATGTATGTATATATATATATATATATAAATGTGTATATATATATATATATATATATATATATATATATATATATATATATATATATACACACATATATATATATATACATAAATGTGACCTCGTGTGCACCATTGGTGATTTTTTTTCCTCTGTCTTCCTTCTCTGGATCTTTCCTTCTCCTATGTTTCCAATGAAGAGCTCCGCTCGAAACGTAAACCCTCCTTCTTTCCTGAGCATCCAATAATACTATATTTGTTCCACGTCCTCGCGTTGTGTTTTTTCGTGCTTTCTTGTTTGGATTAACTATATATATATATATTATATATATATATATATATATATAATAATATTATATATATATATATATATATATATATATATATATATATATATATATATATATATATGTATTATATAATACATTAAAAGTCAGTTTGAACCTTGCTTGCAATGTTACCCAGCCAAACTGGAACATAATGGGAAAATACTATGAATTAACTCTACCCTGAAATGTTAATACAAATGGAATGAAACAAGTTTCGTGTAAATCGGAGCAGTAGTTATTGAGATATTCGTTGTTTAGTTGTGTAAATACCCGAAACGGTGCATGTGGGGAAATGTTCTGCATTTAACTTCATTCTGAAAGGGAAGAAGCTCTCAACTTTCGATGTCACATTTGTTGAAAGTGAAATAATGGGGAAAAGAAAAAAACCCATGAAACAAAACACTATTGTGGGTCACGGGTAGTCTGCTTCCCAACCACATGGCTCTGGGTTCAATTCCACTGCTTGGCCCCTGATAGAAGAACTAAGCTTACAAATAATAAGTCCAGGGGTCGATTTGTTTGACTAAAGGTGGTGCTCCAGCATGGCCACAGTCAAATGACTGACACAAATGAAAGAATATATATGTGTCTGTGTGTGTGTATCTACATGCAAATATATATTTAAGCAATATCAAAGGGTGGCTAACTGGGAATATAGTTTTTGCATGTGGCAAATGCTCAGGAGCTATAAACACTGGAAATGTGCAGAGAACAACTTCCACCACATTCCAGGAAGAAAAACTAGGAGTAGTTGATAACTTCCATTACCTAGGTGACCAAGTCAGTAGCAGGGGTGGATGCTCTGAAAGTGTAGCTGCTAGAATAAGAATAGCCTGGGCAAAGTCCAGAGAGCTCCTACCTCTGCTGGTGACAATGGGCCTCTCACTCAGACTGCATGATGCATGTGTGTGAAACATGGGCCGTGACTGCTGAGGCTATGTGTAAGCTCGCAAGGAATGAAGCCGGTATGCTCCGATGGATGTGTAATGTCAATGTGCATACACAACAGAGTATAAGCGCCCTGAGAGAAAAGTTGGATTTAAGAAGCATCAGATGTGGTGTGCAAGAGAGATGACTGCACTGG
>NC_043010.1:58875639-58903139 GCF_006345805.1 Octopus sinensis | reverse complement strand
TATCATCTTAGAGCTTTGTTGAAGGATTTTTCCGAAGCATGTGTATACTGTTTCCTAACAGCAGCTTATTAGGGCTGCCATGCCTTAGCAAAATATATCATCATCGTTTAATATCTGTTTTCCATGTTGGCATGGGTTGGACAGTTTGACCAGAGCTGGTAAATAGACAGCTGCAACAGGTTCCAGTCCGATTTGGCTTGGTTTCTGCAGCTTAATGTCCTTCCTAATGCCAACCCCTCTGAGAGTGTGTGCTTGGTGCTTACAATGTGGCACTGGCATGAGTGCTTTTACATGGTGCCAGCAACAGTGCTCCCCATGTGGCACCAACACGAGTGTATTTTGTGTGGCACTGGCACAAGTGCGTCTTTTGTGGCACTCGCAGTATATACGAGTGAGGGTACAAATGGAAGAAAAAGGCACTCCACACATTTAGTAGCAGTTTCATATATTGTTTAAAGCAGTTTTGATTTGGCCCCAAGTGACAGAAACCTGGCTTGTTCAGGCTCAGACTATGGGGGGGAGAGAAAACAGGTAGCAAGAGGGGGGGGGAGAAAAAGGCAGAGGAAGAGATGGAAGCAAAGGAAAGGAAGAAAAGGGTCAAGTAGAAAGAAGGAAAGGTAGAGAGAGATAGAAGTGTAAGTAGAGAGAAAGGGAATGAAGGCCAGGTGCAGAGGAGAAAGGGGGAGTAGTAAAGTGGAAGGGGTAGACATGAGAGGGAGGGAAGATAGACAGAAAGTAAGAAAGGGGAGAGTGTGAGAGAGGGAAGGAAAGAGAGGGAGAAAGAGAGAGATGTTGCACCGAATATTAGCTGCTCTATGGGGTGCCACTGCGGGGGAAGTAAAAATAAGGAGCAAGGAATAATATCATTACAAAATTGCACAGAAGAATGACACAGGAATACATGAAAGGTTCCCACTCAAGAAATGGTCTTGTTCTTTTCTCATCAGTTATGGTGTGAAAATCAACAATTTTGTTCTTTTAATGATAAGATTGTTCAGTTTGGTGATATAAACATGTGTGTGTGTGTGTGTGTGAGAGAGAGAGAAAGAGAGAGAGAGAGAGAGAGAGAGAGTTGTTATGTATTCAATTATAATGAGAGAGTCAACAAAATCTATATTTGTTGATATTAAATAAAGTATCTATCAAAATTACTTCCAATATTCTGTCTAAAAAAAACCTAAAAATTCATAGACTTGCTCTGATCTTCAGTGGAACCAAGGAAATTTACAAGCACACATTCACTCCATTCAAGGGACCATGAATCTAGAAAGAGAAGACCAACTAAGGAACTGTTATTTTATAAACCAAACCAATTTCATGGGCGACTAAAAATAGCTCCTCTTGAATTCACAAATACACTAATGTCCTTGAGCCTGGCAAAAAGAATTTGACCAAGACACACACCAAGTCACCCATGTATATACATGCATACACCCCTATAAGGTGGATGCCATACAAAATAAACTGTTTCCCCCAACACATACCCCCACATATACACATCCCACCCCCAATAACAACTCTATCCTTTACAGAAAGAAGACTAACAAACACAGCTATATATACCGACACCCCCGAAAAATTCTACATATGACACTGCTACACATACCTCATACCCCATCCCCATAAGAGTACCACATTAATAATACACACTTGCCCACTTCAAGATAACTCTTGCTGGCTTCACAGCATACCCAACCAAGGGACATAGCTCCTAAACTAATCCCCTGGCCCCTGTTTCATTCCACCCACTTTTTCACAGCAGCTTCTGACCACTTTTACTCATCCAACTCTGACAATAGAGAACAGTTGCCATATTCCTTTCCATATCGGCTAACTCTGATGAGTGTAAAGTTATATAATTGGTTTGTTGCCTAACACTCCATTGTATTTTTTACATGAAACCAGTTAGTAAGATCAGCCATGATGGATGTTTACTATTATTCATTTTGGATAATGTGTGTGTGTGTGTGTGTGTGTGGTGTGTGTGTGTGTGTGTGTGTGTGAGTAGCTAAGGCAGGGTGCAGAAGCATCCAGTCACTCATCATATCTTCTCAGATGCATTAGGCAGGTCATGTGCTTACAGAAGATAATGAGATTCAGAAGCAGTTGTTTACAGTGAGTTGTGCTTTGGAAGAATCCTCAGCACAAACTACAAAAAAAAGGTACAAAGACTGCATAAAAGGTAACCTGAAGGACCTGCAAATCAATGTAAGACACTGGGAAGAACTTGCTTCAGAAAGAGCTGAGAGCAGGAAGAATATAATGGAAGGTTGTAAGACTTTTTCAAGAGGGTTGCCTTGAACACAAAAGCCTAAAGGTGCTGTCATCAGAACTTCAATGAGAACGTAAAATGTTGAAGGTGTGAAACGCTTGGTTGTGTACTCAGTTATAAGGCTGGGTGTGTGTCACCTGTCTGAAATCCCATGACAGGTCAACTGTATGCAAAGTTCTTTCTCCCAAGCCAAGGGATTTGAATTGTGTAGGGTGTGAAAGGGCTTGCAAGTTGATTTCAGATCCAAAGAGGCACAAGGTGGTTCACAGGGATTATATCTTCCACAGAGTGATCCAACAGATCCAGTGGAAGGGATAACTTTTGTCTGCCACCAGTGTTGCAAATGCTAGAGATCTGCAGCAGAACTTGAACAGTCAAGTGAGAGGTCATAGATGGAAGGCCATTGACAAGGAGGCAGCTCAGATAGAGATGGCAATCATTGATGATGATGGAGCAATCACCATATATGTATGTCTGCATTGATGGATGGGTGTATCCAGTGCAAATCTTCTCTAATCCTCAATAATCTTGTTCATATTGTAGAATTGTGTCAGTATGCAGAGATTTTTGATATTAGTTCATAGAGTTGTATATATATGTGTGTGTGTGTATATATGTGTGTGTGTGTGTATACAAGCACTCTCTCAGATTAGTCACTGTGTATGTGAGTGTGTGTGTGTGTATATATATATATATATATATATATTATATATATATATAAAATAATATAAGAGAGAGTGGTCCCTATATTGCTCACTCTAGCACCAGTTAATCCAAAGGTTTCAACCACGAAAATACATGTTCCCATGAAAGCCAGTACGACTGTTAGCTCACACGGACAGGGCAAGTAAAAATAACAAAAATACAGATTATTTTGGGACCATTGTTTCGCTATTAATGAATTAAAGTAATATTACAAAAAAAAATCCATTTGTAGCTCGTCAGCCAAGACTATCTGGATGATGAATCCACTCAATCACACGCCAGATTTTACCATAACGATAAGTACGCGTGTGGTTCAATTGATTACATCCGACGTTATAATTCAAATGCCCCAACCAACAGCGCGCCAAACTTTCACGGAAAACAAATACAGCATTTAGAAATAAATGCAGCATAATTATAATTAATTAATAAGGGTGAGAGAATTAGATACTAATTAATAGTATATTTATTCAACACCAAGTGGCCTAGTGCTACGAGAAACTGGATTATATATATTTTATAACATATTATAATATTATACAAAATAAATATAAGAGAGTGGCACTATATTGCTCACTCTAGCACCAGTTAATCCAAAGGTTTCAACCACGAAAATACATGTTTCCCATGAAAGCCAGTACGACTGTTAGCTCACACGGACAGGGCAAGTAAAAATAACAAAAATACAGATTATTTTGGGACAATTGTTTCGCTATTAATGAATTAAATGTAATATTACTTACAAAAAAATCCATTTGTAGCTCGTCAGCTAATAATCAGGTTTCTCGTAGCACTAGGCCACTTGGTGTTGAATAAATATACTATTAAATTAGTATCTAATTCTCTCACCCTTATTAATTAATTATAATTATGCTGCATTTTATTTCTAAATGCTGTATTTGTTTTCCGTGAAAGTTTGGCGCGCTGTTGGTTGGGGCATTTGAATTAGACGTCGGATGTAATCAATTGAACCACACGCGTACTTATCGTTATGGTAAAATCTGGCGTGTGATTGAGTGGATTTCATCCAGATAGTCTTGGCTGACGAGCTACAAATGGATTTTTTTGTAAGTAATATTACATTTAATTCATTAATAGCGAAACAATTGTCCCAAAATAATCTGTATTTTTGTTATTTTTTACTTGCCCTGTCCGTGTGAGCTAACAGTCGTACTGGCTTTCATGGGAAACATGTATTTTCGTGGTTGAAACCTTTTGGATTAACTGGTGCTAGAGTGAGCAATATAGTGACCACTCTCTTATATTTATTTTGTATAAATATTATAATATGTTATAAAATATTATAATAATCCAGGTTTCCCGTAGCACTAGGCCACTTGGTGTTGAATAAATATACTATTAAATTAGTATCTAATTCTCTCACCCTTATTAATTAATTATATATATATATATATATATATATACATATATATATACATATATATACACACTCTTACACCCTACTTAGCTTAATATATTTTCATATATATAAATACATATATGTACGTGTATATACATACATTCACACACACACACTAATATGTATATGTGTATGTATACATGCATGTATGCATGTATGTATGACTGAATGTATGCATGAATGTATGTATGAATGAATTTATGTATGTATATATGTAAGTATGCGTGTATGTAGGTATGTTCTAACTTCTACGTTGTAATACATCCACTACCATCACATTTCAGTATAAAAGTGAAACGTCACAGAGAGCTCAATATCGTAACAATAGAGCTATGTCAATTTGGATGCAGTTCTACATTTGAATGTTCTGGGGTCACCATAGCTTACATTATACTAAATATCTCCTAACATTACTATGACTACAGACTGCAATGTTAGCTAGTATATTGAAATGTCTAACTGCACTTATATTTACATAATTCTTCAATAAGTATGTTAAGCATTCTGCCATAATTCATTTCTATACAAAATCTTTACAGCAACGTATGAATCAGAAGTCGTAACTAGAATATATTTATCAGACTTTTTTGCCAAGAAGTTGAGCTCCTTAAAATGTTATGAATTTACAGCCATTAGTGGAAGGTTGTTTGCAGAAGGTCGAAGCAGGGAACCTATGGTTGCAGTCATGGTGGATGTGTAGGTACGAAAGAATGTACTACCTATCATGTGGGCAAGGATTAAACACCTCGCTCCTACTATTCAGGTAAACATCTGGGCGTTGGGTACCTTTTAAAATTGCTCTCTTCTCAGCCAGGCATAATCTGCATTTCTTGCTGCTAGTGGAGTATGGTTTGCATCTTTCTAGAATCTTCCACTTTATGCTGTACTCTGTGTTGCCCTCTTTCAAAGTCCTGATGTGCTTGGCTAGGGTTGTGACATTACGTCTCTCTGGGATGTTGAATGAGGACTTGTAGTTATTAAAGCGGGTGCTGAAGGGGCCTTCCATTGCCCCCATGTATTTCCTGCATTACAAGGAGGTGAATGTAAATGAAGTGGTAGAAAGGATTGGATTAAGGTGAGTGAGGGTATGTAAGTTCAGTAGGGTGTGAAAGGAGTGTAGAAGATAAAAGAGAAGGGAATGCAGTGAGTGGTGGGTGGATGTCAGAAAGGACGAGAGAGATTCACCATGGACAGATTGTGTTCAGGGGTTTAGACATTGACCCCAGGCTTCTAGGTTCTTATTTTTGGTCTGCTGGATGGGTTTTCTGAAGTTACAGCAAATCCCTAATCATCTCAGTCCTTTATCATCTCCTTTGTGAGGCTCAACATCTGGATCTACTTTGTCTCAAGTCTTCCTCCTCTACAGGTTCCTTCCACATTTAGCCATCAGCACTTCTTTACGCAGCTGTCCTCATCCATACAAACCATTCAACCAACCACTGCAGTCTTCTCTCCTTCACATTACACTTGAGGCCTCTTATCCCTAATTTTTCTCTCAAAACATTTACTCTCTGTTATACACGTAGTCTGACATTGCACATCCATGTTGGATTCATTTCTTTCACGTCATCGCATGCCCTCTGCATCCACAGCTCCTGTTTCACCACCATATGGAGTAACTGTCTGTGCACAGGTATCATGCAGTCTTCCTTTTCCTCTGAGAGACTTTTTGTTGCCAACAGAGGTAGTAACACCCTGAACTTTCTCCATCCTGTTCTTATCCTAGCAGCTATACTTTTCGAACAACCTCCTCCACTGCTGCTAATTAGATCACCATCATAACAGAAATTATCTACCACTTCTAAGGATCCTCTTCGACATTTAAAGAACTCTATTTCTGGTGTGTTCTTAGTGTTTATGGTTCCTGTACATCTTCTACACACAAACACTACTTTCTCTGTTGATCTTTCATGACTCTGCTTCTCATGTGTCCATAGTTTGCACAGGGGACACCATATGGAATTTCTATTGCAACACGATTCCAACATATCAATTAGGGCATTTAATTGATGGGGAGAGTCCTGTCAATTTTCTTACTACAATTTTGGTCTTTGCTGGGTCAACTTTAAGGCCCTTTGATGCCAGGTTTTGCTTCCACAGCAGGAATATCTTTTGTTATTCTAGTGCAGATTCAACTATTTAAACGGGATCATCAACAGAAAGGAGTTGCTCCCATGAGCTGCCAGTCTTAAACTCTTCAGTTGTGACCCAAAGGGCTATGTTGAATAAGGGATGGTTAACAACTGAGCACTGGTGAGCACCTACCTGCACACTAAATTCTTTGCTTCACCACATTATTAGTATTAGTAAGATTTACCTTCTGCATGGCTTGGACAGATCCCACTGGCCTTTTATTTACCCCTGGCTTCCTCAGATAAGGGAGCAAAGCATCCTGTCAAAGGGTTTTTCCATATCAGCAAATACCAAGTACAGCAGTTTATTTAGGGCTGATTTCTTCTACTGCAGCAGTTTATCATCCTCCTCCTCCTCCGCAACCACCACCACCACAACCACAACCACCACCACCACCACCTTCTTCTTCTTCTTCTTCTTCTTTTTCTTCTTCTTCTCCTCCTCCTCCTCCTTCATTTAACGTCCATCTTTCATGCTGTCATGGGTTGGGTGGTTTCAGAGGGGCTGGCATGCCAGAGGACAGTAACAACCTCCACTGTCTATTTTCACATGATTTTCACATTTTTGCAGCTGGATACCCTTCTAAATGCCAACCATTTTACAGAGTGGATTGGGTGCTTCTTATGTGGCACTATTATGTGTATGTAGGCACAGGAGTGGCTGTGTGGTAAGTAACTTGCTTACCAACCGCATGATTCCGGATTCAGTCCCACTGTGTGGCACCTTGGGCAAGTGTCTTATACTATAGCCTCGGCCCAACCAAAGCCTTCTGAGTGGATTTGGTAGAGGGAAACTGAAAGAAGCCCGTCGTATATATGTATATGTATATGTGTGTGTGTGTGTTTGTGTGTCTGTGTTTGTCCCCCCAACATCGCTTGACAATCAGTGCTGGAGTGTTTATGTCCCCGTAACTTAGCGGTTAGACAAAAAGTACCAATAGAATAAGTACTAGGCTTACAAAGAATAAGTCCTGGGTTTGATTTGCTCGACTAAAGGCGGTGCTCCAGCATGGCCGCAGTCAAATGACTGAAACAAGTAAAAGAGTAAAAAGAGAGTATATATATGTATATATATATACATATATATACATATAAATATATATATTATATATATATATATATATAATATATATATATACATATATATATATATATGTGTAGGTACACATACATATACACACGTACTTATAGACACTTTTCTCTCCATGTATAAGTACAGACACATACACAGAGTTAATTGCACAATATAAAAATAAACACTTTATTAAATAATATACTGATATACACTCTTCTTTTATATTGAGTCCTTCTTTTGAGATTTACTTTTTGCTCTCTCTCTCTCTCTCCACACACACACATTTACATAGAAGCTGATTCAGTCGCAGAGACAAGCAAACACACAGACACAGAGAAAGACAGGGAATGCAAGAGAGAGAGAGAGAGAGAGAGAGAGAGAGAGAGTGATAGTCAGTCAGGTACACAATCGCACAAGCAGTAATACACACACACACGCACGAACACACACACACACACATCTTGCCTCGGCTATCAAACAAGGCAGTCGATTTACTTAAAGGGACTGTGTTCAGTAAAAGTGCAATGAGCTGGCGGAATATTTCATCTGTATCAAGAACACGCTACTGTGGAGGCAGCGTGCAATTCCTCTCTCCTCTAATCTAATCATGTATTACAAGCTGATAGAATCACTATATCTCAGTGGAATTTGTTAATTTCCAGCAAGAAAAATTTGTTATAAATCCTTTAAAATTTCTGACAGATTTTTCAAGAAATTTTTATCAAAATTTCCAAGAAATTTCCAGTGTATTTTTCTATAAATTTGTCAGAATTTAAAAATTCTGGTACACATATTAAGAAATTTTGAAAAAGTTTTTCTAGAATTCTTATCAGATTATTCCACAAAATGTCCAATGTATTTTCCTATGTTTTATCAGAATTTTAAATCCAGGTAGGGTTAGGGTTATCAGATTTCTCAGACATTTCTGTCTAACATTCCAGAAGTCTGTTAGAATTTTGAACTTTTGATAAAATGTAAATGGTGCATTAGCATTAACTTTCTATGAATGAATATAAAATTTTGTGGAAATCTCTTTAAATTTTGGTCATTCTTTGAAATAGTTTATAAATGTTCTTGAAATTATCAGAATTTCCCAAAAAGTTTGAAACAGATCTCCAGAAAATTTCAGTATTCCGCAGATTTTAAAAATTCTTCATGTACTTTCTAGAAATTTATATTTTTTTTGTTAAGAAATGTTTCAATTAATTCTTGGAAATTTCTGGAATATCATTTCAGAGATTTACTTCTTTTAGTAATGAATTATATTATTTCCAGACATGTTTTTCATTTCTGGCTTTCAAGAAAAAACCCTGCAAAAATTAATCTAGTATGTCAACTTCAAATCAGACAGGTTTTTTCTTTCAACTATTTTCTTAGTTTTGGTAAAATTATTAGAAAATTCTGTAAACATTTTCAAAGATCAATATTTTCCTTATAACTTTATGAGAATTTCTCAAAGCTGGAATCTTGCTTCTCTCCAAATAACTGAAGGATTTTATAAATTATCTAGAATATCATAATGGTGTTGGTGCCATGTCCTGTGCTGGAGCCATCCTCTGTACTAGTGCCATACCCCATGCTGGTACCATGTCCCATACTTATGCCATGTCTCATACTGGTGCCACATACAAAGCACTCAATACACTCAGTAAAGTGGTTGGCATTTAGGAACGGCATCCAGCCTTGGAAACCCAGCCAGAACAGGCAGCAGGATCCTGGTGCAGCTCTCCGGCCTTGATGGCTCCTGTCAAACCATCCAACCCATGCCAAACATGGAAAATGGGTGTTAGATTATGATGATGACAGCAATGACGATGATGCTGATGATGACGGTGATGTTAATGGTGGTGATGGTGACAAGCTGGCAGAAATGTTAGCACGTCGGACGAACTGCATAGCTGTATTTCGTCTGCAGCTACGTTCTGAGTTCAAATTCCGCCGAGGTCGACTTTGCATTTCATCCTTTCGGGGTCGATAAATTAAGTACCAGTTACGCACTGGGGTTGATGTAATCAACTTAATCCCTTTGTCTGTCCTTGTTTGTCCCCTCTGTGTTTAGCCCCTTGTGGGTAATAAAGAAATAGATGGTGACGATGATGACTTATTGCAGAGTTTCTGGAAGTTTATGTAGACAAAACTTATTAGAACCTCCATAATCTTCTCCATTCTTCAATTCTTCACATCAACATGTACCATTCTCTACCTTCATCTCAGACTGACAAACAATCAAAATCAGAGCTCAGCCAAACTGTTGTGGTCCCCATGGTTACTGGCTCATCTGATCACAGCTTCCCTCTGACAATCAAATGCACAACTCCTCTACTTCTAGCCCCTTCTGGTCCTTCAACTCAGTCTCCCCTGGAGAAAGTTCATTCCTGGTTAGGCTGTTAGACTCATGACCCTGACATTCTGATTTCAATTATTGAACTGGGTGACCCATGGTGTTCTTGAGCAAAACTCTTCCTTTCACATTGCCTCAGTCCACTCAACTGGCAAAAAGGAGCAACCCTGTGATGCTCTGGCATCCTATCCAGTGGGAGAATATATTCACCACAGAAATCAGGAAACTGGCCCTAACAGTCTACGTGACTCAGGAAGGATCTTTATCCTATCCTAAAAAGAGCCAGACAGGGGACTGGCATTATCCATTGAAGCCTGTTGCACCTCATCTTGAATGTAACAAAAACTTAATGCCTCTTTCTCCCTAAAATAGTTACCCTGAATCTGTTCAGTCAGAGACAATCCCTACAACACCTGGAAAGACTCGTTCCTCCCCCTCCTCCCCAACCACCTGCAAGACCGTTATCTAAGCTCTGGAATATGTCTCTGGCATTCAAATCTCCAACTGAAATCGGACACCAATAGGTGCCACCTGTCTCTCATCTCTTGGACTGATAGCTCCCTTCTAGATTACAATATTGGTTTGAAGTTTTGACACAAGGCCAGCAATTTTAAGGGTAGGGGATAAGTCGATTATGTTGATCCCAGTGTACAACTGGTACTTATTTTATTGAATCCGAAAGAACGAGAGGCAAACTCAACCTTGGTGGAATGTCAAAACAGATGTAATGGCATCAAGCATTTTGCCATAATGGTAACGATTCTTTCTGCTGGCAGCATTAATTAGATTACAATGTTGCCAGGTATATTAAAAGAGTTCCTTCCATCCCGTCCCTTTATCAGCTCCAGCATGTCCCAGGGTTCAGTTTCGTCCCCTTCTCTTTTCCTTTTATACATCAATGACCTTCTTACTGTTACATCTGACACTGACCCCTCTTCCACATACATTAACCATCATTCCTGCCTAACCGTCCCCAACTATGCACCATCTACATGCAGCCTGGACACCACCCACCAAACTCACACTAATTCTGTTAACAAAGTTCTCAAAAGCATCTTCAAACGGGGGATATGTCAGTCTAGTGTCTTTCAACGGCAACAAAACACAAACATTACTCATACCAAGACAACATCATCAAACCATGTCCCACTCAATGATGAGCAATATGTGAGTAGAATCATTACAATCACTTCAAATGTTAAACGTCTCAGTCTGTGAGGATCTCTCCTGTTGAAAGCCTATCTATAAACATAGCTAAGATCAAATTCCAATGGCTGGTCTCTCACTTCAGGGACAGAAGTTACTTCTTCCCATAGTAAGTAGTGACACTTCACTAAGCTGAAATGAGGCCCACACTGGAGTGTTGCTCTCACATCTAGAATGGTGTTGTTGCTACAGACACAGACACATCCTGTACCACATCAAGAAAAGGGCCATCAGAGCGAGTGGCATAAAGTCATTCACAGACATGCGCTGACTTCTGGCCTTCAGGTGTGCAATCTTTTATCTAAAGATGCTTAGGGATTCCCGACCCACTTGTCTTTTCTCCTCTTACCATTCTTGTTGTGTCCAACCTTCTCAGGCCCACCACTAATCAGTACACCTTGTAGACTTTCTTCCCAGAACATTTGGGTCTTTGGAAACCTCTTGCTGATTATTCTTGTTGATTTGCACCAGTTCAAGAGGAATCTTAGAAGCATCAATCTCATCAATGTATGAAGACCCACAAAAGCCATGAGCACTGTCCCTTTGTCCAGAACCAGCAAGTAAGAAAGAAGGGCTATAAAATTTATGCCAAACTTTCAATTTTTTTCCAGAAATATTTTGAAGAATTCGGCCATCTATATATACAGGCGGTGAGCTGGCAGAAACGTTAGCACGCCGGGCAAAATGCGTTGCAGTATTTCGCCTGTCGTTACGTTCTGAGTTCAAATTCCGCCGAGGTCGACTTTGCCTTTCATCCCTTTCGGGGTCGATAAATATAGTACCAGTTTCGCACTGGGGTCAACGTAATCGACTTAATCCCTTTGTTTGTCCCCTCTATGTTTGGCCCCTTGTGGGTAGTAAAGAAATATATATATACAGGCATGTCTTTTATGGCCATACCACCACCCCATTCACCCTTCCAACCAAGAGGTGTTTCTTTTGTGGGTACTGGTGTCACGTAAAGGCACCTGTGCCAGTAGCATGTAAAAAGCACCCAGTACACTCTGTAGAGTGGTTGGTGTTAGGAAGGGCATCCAGCCATAGATACCCTTGCAAAACAGACAAGTGAAGCCTAACTAGCTCTTTGGCTAGCCAGTTGATGATGATGATGATGTGATGATGATGATGATGATGATGATGATGATGATGATGATGATGATGATGATGATGATGATGATGCTGCTGCTGCTCCTGCTGTTGAATTCCTAAGAAGTTCTTGTAAAGTTTTCTAAATAAAACAGGATTGTATTTATTGAACTGTTCTCATATTCTATTATTAGTGTTACCTGTGCAGGTGTCACATAAAAGCACCCACTACACTCTTGGAGTGGTTGGCATTGGGAAGGGCATCCAGATGCAGAAACCTTGCCAGATCAGATTGGAGTCTGGTGTAGCCTCCTGGCTTGCCAGTCCTCAGTCAACATTAATGATGATGATGATGATGAATCAGCCCCAGTATTTATTCATTTTTTTGAAGACTAGTAATTATTCTATCAGTTTCTTTTTGCTGAACTTCTAAGTTATGGGGATGTAAACAAACTAACATCATTGTCAAGTGGTGTAAGGGGACAAACACATACAGAGACACACAGACAAACATACATAAATAAGATGGGCTTCTTTCAGTTTGTGTTTAACAAATTCACTTGAAAGATTTTGTTCAACCTGAAGCTACAGGAGAAGACACTGAAGGTGCCACACAGTGGGACTGAACCTGGAACCATGTGGCTGGGAGGCAAACTTCTTACCACGCAGCCATGTCTGCAAATGATGAGAAAATCCATAGAGATTATAGATCGATACACTTAATTGATAGAAAACAAATCCATCAACTCCGTATTGAGATGTGTTATGACAGGAATAGTTGTTGAAATTCTGTTGATCTTTTGGTTTGGGCTTTTGATTTCCTGGATCCTTCCCCCATCTTTGCTCTGTTTATTCTCTCTTACTAGAAACTCCTGTACAGACGGTTCTGTAATGATGACCGAGAGGTTTCTAGAATATTCTTACCTGTTCCCATTCTTCTCTAAATCAAATCAACCAATTTGTCATTCAGTCGGTCATCTCTGAGGATCCCCACAAAACTAAAATGGGCTTCTTCCTTCAATGATTAATCTCTCTCGGGAATAAAGTTTTTTAAGTTTTCCATCATTAAATCTAAACCTGAGTTTCGTGTGATTCCAGTGTTTTAGTTTTATTAATTAAATATTATTAATCTGTAGACAGAAATAATTAGATTCATTCATTTGGTCTTATCAATAATGTTGTCTCTGTAACCTTCTCTCTTTCTCTTCATTATTTTCCATAAATTTATACTAAAAAACAGAGCCAAACTTTTAGGCATATCCAAATATGAAGGGTTCCTGGCTTTGGGTAAAAGAAAATTAAGGAGGATCAGTTAATTACAATTTTATTCAAAATATTCCCCTCTTAATTCACACACTTATTACAGTGGACCTTCAGTTTTTCTGAGCCCTGTAAAAGAACTCAAAAGGTTAGGCCTCCAGCCAGGCTTTCCGTGATTCCCTTAAAGCCAGGAACTTTTCAGCCCCTCCTTGTATACTATTGTTGGAAATCAATGATGGGATGTTGAGGCTTTAATACCTTCGCTAAAGATATTTGAGAAGCAAAAGCAGGAACACAGACTTGAACAGGGAATAGCATCTGTCTTCACTGAAAAACTTTAAGAATATTTTAGCTAGCAGAAATTTCAATCAAGATTTCTGACAACCCACTTGTGACCATCCCAACTCACATGGTATTAGATCCTTCATTCTAAAACCTTCACACTTAGATTAAAAAGAAAAAAAAAATTCCAAGTTTTTGCAAAAACATTTTGCTGTGTTTCAAATGACATTTCATATAGAAGCTTTTTCACTAAATCTCTCTAAATTTTTGATCACCCCCAACAATATTATATGAATATTGAATATCAAGACTCCATGTAGGGGGTGTCCGTACTTGATATTCCTGTCATGTGTGCAGACAATGCAACCCATCTAAGCGAAGGTATCCGATCTTGGTAATTCAGACCTGTACTTTTTATAAAGGTACTTTCTATAGTATTTCCAAAGTGTTGATTCCAAGTTAGGGGAATAGAATATAAATAAGTAACAAAGATGTACAGGTGTCAATTCATTACGGCCGTTTCAAGCAGCTTCATTTAATAGATTAATGAAAGCATTACATCAATTTGAAAGGAACTGTTCCCAATGAAAACAGTTCTTTCAAATTGATGTAATGTTTTCACTAATCAATTAAATGGAGCTGCTTGAAACGGCTGTAATTAACTGACACCTGTACATCTTTGTTATACATATATATATCATCATCATTATCATCATCATCATCATCATCATCATCATCATCATCATCATCATCATCATCATCATCATCATCATTTAATGTCCAATTTCCATGCTGGCATGGGTTGGACGGTTTGACTGAGGGCTGGTGAGCCAGAAGGCTACACCAGGCTCCAATCTGATCTGTTAAAGTTTCTACAGCTGGATGTTCTTCCTAACGCCAACCACTCCAAGAGTGTAGTGGGTCCTTTTATGTGCCACCGGCATGAGGGCCAGTAGGACGGTTCTGGAAACGACCATGCTTAAAAGGTGGTTTTTACTGGTTACCTGCATGGGAGCCAGTCTGGTGGCACTGACAATGATCATGTTTGAAAGCTGCTTTTCCCGTGCCACCGACACATGTGCCAGTAAGGCAACACTTGCAATGATCACGCTCGAATGGTGCTTTTTATGTGCCACCAACACGGGAGCCAATCCGTAACCCTAGCAACGATCACATTCTGATATATTTTTATGTGCTTTTAACGTTCCACTGGCACGAGTGCCAATCAGGCGGTTCTGTCATTGGCCACGTCAGAGATTTTGATTTTGATTTCATTTGCCTCAACAGGTCTTCACAAGCTAAGTTTATTGTCCAATGAATGAGGGGTATTCATAAGTGGGCTGGTTACACCCACTGGTATAAGCTATGGGCTACATGTATATATATATGTATGCATGTAAACAGTCCAACATAAATAAGGAAAACATGCAAAGTATATAAATGTGTGATACTAAAACTTCAAATTTCATAATTCCATTGCAACTCTTACAGATACTATGAAAGCCTGTCTCTTGCTCTTTCTGTTTCTCACACACACACACACACACACAGATAGGTTATTACATATATACACACAAAATATATATTATAATCCTAGATTGATATAAATATAAGTATACATGTGTGTGTGTGTATATATATATATAATTGAAAAAAATGAATTAGAAAGGTATTTCTGATAATTTTCCAGAAGCCTTTTTTTATTCATTTTTTCAAATATATTATACTCTACCAAGAACTTTCCATTTCTTATTTTACGACTACTACTACTACTACTACTACACCTACTACACACCTATATATGTATTTATATATGTATATGTATATATATTTGAAATGGCCTCATTTAAGTAGAATATCTGTGACACAGTCATCATCGTTAAGGTTTGAAGTGTAAATTGCATTAGTTTGGAACGATTTCATGGAGAATTGGAGGCACATTGAGCGGCGGCGGGGGGGGGGGGGTTAGGAGGTAGCCAGGTGGATGGTGGTGGTGGTGGTAAAAAAAGGTGTGGTGAGGAAGGAGACAGCTTTCATTAAGTTTGTATGCAATTTAAACAGTTAGATCAGGAGATGGATGAGATGGGAGGAAAAACAAGACATATATATACATATATATATATATATACATATGGAGAGAGAGAGAGAGAGAGAGAGAGAGAGAGAGAGAGAGATAGAAAGGCAGAAAGAGAGAGAATGAGGAAATATAAGAGAACAAAAAGTAGATCTAAATAGATATATAATTTGCATACATATATATAAGCATATATACCTATATATATATATAAGTATATATACTTATATATACGTATATATGTATATATATATATATATAATATATATATATATATATATATATATATATATATATATATATATATATATATATATATATATATATATATATATATATATATATATATATATATACCTATATACATGTATACACACACACATATACATACATATACACACACACAGGTATGTATATCTGCAAGTAGGTACGGTAGAGTAGGAGAGTGGGGAGACGAGCGAAAGATACTCGTTACAGATAATATAGCAAGAAGGTTAGCAATTAGCATAGAGCAGAGCTTTCCATTGGTTAATTAGTGTCACATGACTGACATAAGTCAACTCTATGAACTGTTACCATTCCATAGAGTTGCCTGTTATCACAATAATCAGTTTAGAATCTCTGATGGATTCCTGCTTGCAGTTTCAGAATGCATAAATTGAATAAGTGCTAATTTCAACTATCTTCATTTACACACATCGAGAGACATATACATATGGATGAAGATGGCATATAAACATATGCTTATGTGCATACCTACAGATTTCTGCATGTATATATACTCACATATACATATATATATATATACACACACACACGCATATACATATGTACACTTGCACACACACACATGTAGGTATACACATGTATGATACAGGTATTTTTACATACACATATAAACGTACAGTCAGATTTCTGTATACATACATGCATCTCTCTGTCAGTCTATCTATCTGTCTGTCTGTCTATCCATCCATCCATCCATCTATCCATCTATCTATCCATCTGTCTATCTCTCTCTCATCCTACATGTATATCATATACACATACATATGTATGTATATAAACACATGAACATATATAAATATATGCATATTTATATACACATATCTAATACATATATATAATTGTAAGTATATTTCTCTGTACACATACACACACACATTCAGATGTACACAAATGCATGAATATATAATATACATACTGTAAATATAGACGTGCATTCATATTTTCATGTATATCTCCCTATATCAATAGTTATTCCTATGCACATACTTGCATACATTCAGCTGCAGTGTTACACATGTATATGCCATATATGCATACATGTATACATGCATACATACATACATATATATATCATCATAATCTTCATCATCTAATGTCCATAAGCTGGGGAATCAGCAGCGGGTGTGGATGCTCTGAGAGCATAGCTGCTAGAATAAGAATAGCCTGGGCAAAGTTTGGAGAGTTCTTTCCTCTGCTGGTGACAAAGGGCCTCTCGCTCAGAGTAAAAAGTAGACTGTATGACGCTTGTGTACGAACAGCCATGCTACATGGCAGTGAAACATGGGCTGTGACTGCTGAGGACATGCGTAAGCTTGCAAGGAATGAAGCCAGTATGATCTGATGGATGTGTAATGTCAGTGTGCATACTCAATAGAGTGTAAGTACCTTGAGAGAAAAGTTGGAACTAAGAAGCATCAGATGTGGTGTGCAAGAGAAACGATTGTGCTGGTATGGTCATGTGTTGAGAATGGATGAGGATAGCTGTGTGAAAAAGTGTCACATTCGAGCAGTTGAGGGAACCTGTGGAAGAGGTAGACCCAGGAAGACCTGGGATGAAGTAGTGAAGCACGACCTTCGAACATTAGGCCTCACCAAAGAAATGACTAGCGACTGAGACTTTTGGAAATGTGCTGTGCTTGAGAAAACCTGACAAGCCAAATGAGACCACAACCTCGTCTACTATGCCAGGAGTGTAACCAGCCCGCTTATGCAGACCTTTTCCTTCTTTGGACACTAAACACTGCTTGCGAAGACCTGTTGAGGCAAGTGAAATCAAAATCAAAATCAAATTCGATGACTGGCATCCATGCTAGTGGGGTGCAAAGAGCAACATATGAGTGTGATTGCTGACAGAGCGGCTAACCGGCTTCTGTGCCAGTGGCACATAAAAGGCACCATTCGAGTGCGATTGTTACCAGTGTCGCCTTACTGGCACTTGTGCCCATGCTAGTAGGGTGCCAAGAGCATGATCTGAGTGTGATCGTTGCCAGAGCAGCGAACTGGCTTCCGTGCCGGTGGCACGTAAAAGGGCACCATTCAAGTGTGATCGTTACCAGCGTCACCTTACTGGCACCTGTGCCAGTGGCATGTGTAAAAAGATTCGAGCGAGGTCGTGGCCAGTACCGCCTGACTGGCCCCCGTACTGGTGGCACATTAAAGTACCCACTACACTCTTGGAGTTGTTGGCGTTAGGAAGGGCATCCAGCTGTAGAAACTCTGCCAAATCAAAATTGGAGCCTGGTGCAGCCATTTGGTTTGCCAGCCCTCAGTCAAAGTCGTTCAACCCATTCTAGTATGAAAAGTGGATGTTAAACAATGAGGATGATGATGATGATGATATATATATATATATATTTATATATATATATATATATATACACATATATAATGCAATAATTGCTTCACATTGTTTTAGCCTTACCCACAATTCTTTATACAATATATATATAAATATATATATTTTATAGTTTTATATATATATATATATATATATATATTAAAAGACTCCGCCGGTTACGACGACGAGGGTCCCAGCTGATACGATCAACGGAACAGCTTGCTCGTGAAATTAACGTGCAAATGGCTGAGCATTCCACAGACACGTGTACCCTTAACGTAGTTCTCGGGGATAATCAGCGTGACACAGAGAGTGACAAGGCTGACCCTTTGAAATACAAGTACAACTCATTTTTGCCAGCTGAGTGGACTGGAGCAACGTGAAATAAAGTGTCTTGCTCAAGGACACAACGCGTCGCCGGGAATCGAACTCACAACCTTACGATCATGAGCCGAATGCCCTAACCACTAAGCCACGCGCCCTCACTATATATATATATACACATACATACATACACACACACACACACACACACACACACACATTTAAATGTATTTATGCTAAAATATATGTTATATGCTGATACACATATGCATACATAAAATCAAGTAAACACACACACACACACTTTTAACATTATAATTGGTTAGTTGTATTACATAGTGACATGAAGTTTCATGTCCAGGAGACGACGATGATCATCAGACAACAGACACAAACATTTACTGAATGTTTGCCAGTCACAATGTACTGTCAATAACAGACTATATCATTAGAAATATTTCGCTCTACTGCATGGATTGACTAGTCTGGCTTTCTATGTGAAAACACCTATTGCCTGTTATACACAGAAACACAGATACAAACACACACACACAAACACACACAAATACACATAGACAACACACACATGTATGTATATATATATATATATATATATATAATATATATATATATATATATATATATACATGTGTGAATATTTATATACACAAATATATTGAATATATATCCATTATCATAGGCGCATGAGTGGCTGTGTGGTAAGTAGCTTGTTTACCAACCACATGCTTCCGGGTTCAGTCCCACTGCGTGGCACCTTGGGCGAATGTCTTCTACTATAGCCTCGGGCCAACCAAAGCCTTGTGAGTGGATTTGGTAAACGGAAACTGAAAGAAGCCTGTCGTATATATGTATATATATATATATATATGTGTGTGCGTGTGTATGTTTGTGTGTCTGTGTTTGTCCCCCTAGCATTGCTTGACAACCGATGCTGGTGTGTTTATGTCCCCGTTACTTAGTGGTTCAGCAAAAGAGACTGATAGAATAAGTACTGGGCTTACAAAAGAATAAGTCCCGGGGTCGATTTGCTCGATTAAAGGCGGTGCTCCAGCATGACCACAGTCAAATGACTGAAACAAGTAAAAGAGTAAAAGAGTAAAGAGTATCATGTTTACATATATGTGCATATATATATATGTTTATCTGTCTGCCTCTGTGTGTGTGTGTGTGTGTAAGTAGAATAATAAATGAAAAGGGAAATGAGGAAACGATTCTAATAATGCAGAGGCAAAAGTTGAAAAGCCTTCATATATTTGGGGCACAAGGGCCCAAGTCCCTTCAAGGGGGTGCCCCAACATGGCTGCAACCCAATGACTGAAACAAGTACAAGACAAAAGATAAAAGACATCCATATACATATATATATATATATCACGTGATCACGTGACCGACCAGGCTATCAGATGTTGTTACACATCACTGGTCACAATGCGCTTCACATTGTTCTAGCCTTCAAATGACGCCACCCTGCTGGCTAAGCGAGCAGGCCGACAGAAGAAAGAGTGAGAGAAAGTTATGGCAAAAGAGTACAGCAGGGCCCGCCACCACCCTCTGTCGGAGCCTCGTGGAGCTTTTAGGTGTTTTCGCTCAATAAACACTCACAACACCCGGTCTGGGAATCGAAACCGCGATCCTATGACCGCGAGTCAGCTGCCCTAACCACTGGGCCATTGCGCCTCCACACACACACACACACACACACACACACACACATATATATATATATATATATATATATATTATATATTATATACATACATACATACACATACATACATACATATATATATATATTATATATATAATATATATTATATATATATATATATATATATATATATATATATATATATATTATATACACATATATATGCATTTATGTATGTATGTATATATGGATAGAGAAATAGACAGACACACAGATAGATAGATAGGTAAATTGAATGATAAATATATAAATAGACAGTTTGATAGGTTTACAGATATATAGATGTGAACTAAATTTTCTCAAATTGTAATTTTGCTTTTCAATCGTTATCAGTTCTAAATCAATAACAGAAATGTATCAATAAATCTGTTACTGATATCTGAAATATAAAACGGTGATTATTTGATATCCATTAACAATAGAAAATCTTTTGATTTGTTTTGAGCTTATAACAGTATGAGGTAGCAGTGTCTGATGTTCGTCCATTGCGTAGATGGAAATATTTCAACAAAGAAAAAACATTGATATAAAACAGCAAAAACATTAAAAATGAGATCCTCTTTGACAAAGGTTAACCATTTAATCTGTTTAGAGTCTGTGATACTATATGAAACTGTCTGGTGTTAAGAAGCTTTAATATTGGTTTCAAATTTTGGCACAAGGCCAGCAATTTCAGAGGAGGGGTTAAATCAATTGCATTAACCCCAGTACATGATTGGTACTTATTGTAATGACCCCGAAAGGATGAAACACATAGTTGACCATGACAGAATTTGGACTCAGAACATAGATATGGATGAAATGCTACTAATAATTTCACCAGAGCAGCTTTAATATTATGAAATGAAGGTGTTTAGTGTTTGGCCATTAGGTATTTAAATATATTTCAGGAAAAAATTTGAATTTATGTTGCCCATAAGAATATTTGCAATAGAATTACTGTGGGACAATGTATTCATTTTTATTTTCTGGAATACAAGGAACACACACATCTTTACCCTAAATATAATATTTGGTATGTTTGAATATTTTCTCAAAGTTTTTATACTTTCTAACATTCTTATATCTCAATCACAATTTTTGGTGAGAGCTGTTTAAAGATTTCTGTAAGTATATTTATGTTGATTGTATCTTTATTTAAAATGATTCACAGTAAGGATGATATCATCATTAGAATCTGAATCATCATCATCATCATCATTCATTTAGCGTCCGTTTTCCATGCTAGCATGGGTTGGACGGTTCAACTGGGGTCTGGGGAGCCCGAAGGCTGCACCAGGCCAGTCAGATCTGGCAGTGTTTCTACAGATGGATGCCCTTCCTAACGCCAACCACTCTGAGAGTGTAGTGGGTGATTTTATGTGCCACCGACACAGGTGCCAGACGAGGCTGGCAGACGGCCACGCTCGGATGGTGTTTTTTATGTGCCACCGACACAGGTGCCAGAGCTATAAATAGGCGCAGGAGTGGCTGTGTGGTAAGTAGCTTGCTTACTGACCACATGGTTCCTGGTTCAGTCCCACTGCTTGGCACTTTGGGCAAGTGTCTTCTAATATAGCTTTGAGCTGACCAAAACCTTGTGAGTGGATTTGATGGATGGAAACTGAAAGAAGCCTGTCGTATAGATGTGTATATATATATATATATATGTGTGTGTGTGTTTGTGTCTGTGTGTTTGTCCCCCCAACATCGCTTGACAACTGATGCTGGTGTGTTTACATGCCCGTAACTTAGCAGTTTGGCAAAAGAGACCGATAGAGTAAGTACTAGGCTTACAAAGAATAAGTCCTGGGGTCGATTTGCTCGACTAAAGGCGGCGGTCCAGCATGGCCGCAGTCAAATGACTGAAACAAATAAAAGAGTAAATACACATTACACAATCAGTTATTGACTTCAAAATATGGAAATGGAAATAAAAAAATTAATGCCATTACAAAAATATAAAGGGATGCATGGAGGTAATTCTAAAATTCTATAATGAATACTTGCTGTATTTACAACAAAATTATATGTGCAACTGAATGATGATTCAATATTATTATTATGCTTCCACGTGGCTCAGTGGTTAAAGCATTAAGCTCACAACCATGAGGGAGTGAGTTCAATCCCCAGACCAGGCTGTGTGTTATATTTTTGAGCAAGACACTTTATTTCATGTTGCTGCAGTTCACTCATCTGTAGAAATGAGTTGTGGCGTTACTGTTGCCAAGTTGCATCAGCCCCTTTGCCTTTCCCTTGGATAATATTGGTGGCACAGAGAGGGGAGGTTGGTATTCATGGCTGACTGCTGGTCTTCCATAAACAACCTTGCCTGGACTTCCATAAATAAACTTGCCTGGGAGGGTAACTTTCTAGGTGTAATCCTATGGTCATTCATGACTGAAGAGGGTCTTTATGCTTTCCACCCACATGGTCCCAGGTTCAATCCTACTGCATGGCATCTTGGGCAAGTGTCTTCTTCTATTGCCTCAGGCTGACTAAAGTCTTGTGGGTGGATTTGACAAATGGAAACTAAAAGAATCCTGTTATATATATATATATATATATATACACACATTCACATTGTTGTCTTCTCTTGTCTTTTTCCTTTTTTTTTTTAATTAACTCTATATATGTGTGTGTGTGTGTGTACGCGTGCGTATGTGTGTGTGGTTTTCTGTGTTTGTCCTCCCACTACTGCTTGAAAACCAGTGTTGGTGTGTTTACATCCCTGTAACTTAGAAGTTCAGAAAAAGAGACTAAAACAATAAGCACCAAGGTTACAAGAAAAACAAGTACGGAGATTGATGCATTCGACTAAAAATTGTTCAAGGTGGTACCCCAGCATGGCCACAGTCTAATGGCTGAAACAAGTAAAAGATAAAAGATTGAAAAATTTTGTTTATCATTTCCCAGAAAATATTGAAGAATTTAAAGAAATGCTTAACAATTCCGATGCTCTCATTAAACCAAATTATTTTATACTTTCTGTTTCTTTTTTTTTTAGAATTAATATTATTATTGATATAATTAATGTTATTCCTAAACCACTCTGTTTTAATGCATCATTATAATACAGAGCTACTTTGTTAAAGGAAGATATATTGATGGGAAATACTACGTAACTGTGTTTATAATGGTTGGCGGCTGGTTTGAGGTAACACTTATGTAAATTTTCATCTGACTTCTTGAATAGCTAAGATTTCTTGATCTCGAAATTTAACAATGTCTAAATTAGAATCAACAGTAATCTTTGAGTTGTTGTTGTCCAATAAATCAATTTTTTTCTCCTAATATTGTTTGGTATTCAAATTCTGTGTAGCACCATCTTGATATACATCACACTGTACGTTACTGGCCTCGTCATTGTCGTCATCATTGTGGTTGTCATTGCCATCACTGTCATCATCGTTGTTGGCATCATCATCATCATAATTTTTTACTGATCACTTTTCCATCCTCCCATGGGATCAGATGGGCTCTATTGGGACACATTCCTATGCCCAGCAACCCTTCCTGTATCCAATCTTCACTTCTCTCCAAGCAAGCTAATATTCCTTCAATGGCCAGACGTGTCTACTGCAGAATACTGGGAATGATTGACACTGCTTGTATGACAGTGGCACTTCTTTACATCTAACATGTGATATCAAGACAAAGAGATACAAACACACACACACACATGCACATGATGGGCATCTTTCAGTTTCTATCTACCAAATCATATTATCAAGGCTTTAGTGACACAGCAGGATTGAACCTGAAACCATGTGGTAGGGAAGCAAATCTCTTAACCACCCAACCACCTCTATTATTATGCAATCAATTTTAAAAAATAAACTCCTTGATGTCTACAAAGACGAGGCTACCACTGGGATATCAGAAAAGAAATATGGATAGGGATCAATGATCCCCTTGTATAATTGGTTATTTTGTTATAGGAGTAGTGATGGTGATGGTGGTGTTGGTGATGGTGGTGTTGGTGATGGTGATGGTGGTGTTGGTGATGGTGATGGTGGTGTTGGTGATGGTGATGGTGGTGTTGGTGATGGTGACGGTGGTGTTGGTGATGGTGATGGTGGTGTTGGTGATGGTGACGGTGGTGTTGCTGCTGATGATGGTGGTGTTGCTGATGGTGATGGTGGTGTTGGTGATGATGATGGTGGTGTTGGTGATGATGATGGTAGTGTTGGTGATGATGATGGTGGTGTTGGTGATGATGATGGTGGTGTTGGTGATGATGATGGTGGTGTTGGTGATGATGATGGTGGTGTTGGTGAGGAAAAGGTCAAAGTTAAATTACCAAAGCATAAAAAAATGGTGGAAGAGTTCACACATTTTGGGTGGGGGTGAGCAGGGGCGCTTCCTTTTATTGATCCAGAAAAGACGAAAGTAACAAGTTTGATGGGTGTTTTTAGCAAGAAATTAAAAATACAGGAGTGAAAGAAATTGCTGTTTTATTCAGGTGTAGATCACACCTTTAATTTAAGGTTAAATCTTACTACAAAATTTTTCCCTTTTCTATTTTTACCTTTGTCACCTGTTTAAGTCACACCCCAGTTTTTTCAGTTAAAATAAAATGCAAAATACTCTGACATGCAGGAGTGGCTGTGTGGTAAGTAGCTTGCTTACCAACCACATGGTTCCGGGTTCAGTCCCACTGCGTGGCACTTTGGGCAAGTGTCTTCTACTATAGCCTCGGGCCGACCAAAGCCTTGTGAGTGGATTTGATGGATGGAAACTGAAAGAAGCCCATTATGCATGTGTGTATATATATATATATATATATGCATGTATATGTTTGTGTGTCTGTGTTTGTCCCCCCCCCAACATCACTTGACAACCGATGTTGGTGTGTTTACATCCCTGTAACCTAGTGGTTTGGCAAAAGAGGTGATAGAATAAGTACTAGGCTTACAAAGAATAAATCCTGGGGTTGATTTGCTCGACTAATGGCGGTGCTCCAGCATGGCCGCAGTCAAAATGAGTGAAACAAATAAAAGAATAAAAAGTAAATAGCATAGTTTATTGTGAATGAAAAGAAAGAAACAAGGAAGTCAATGGATTCAACTAAGATTCCTGGCCAGGAATTTATTAGGTGCTTCTGTTTTAATAGTGTTTGTTTGTTTGATGAGTCAAAGACTTTCTAGTCAAAGACTAATCTAAACTTGAGAGATTTACCCAGAGTGAATCGATGTTACGGTTATGACCAAAGAATCTGTTTTTTTTAAAATCAATGTCAGGGTTAGTTTGCCAATTAACCCCCTCTCGTGCCATAAGCGCAGGAGTGAAAGTTGCCAAGAGGGAGCAAACCCAGATCCAAATTGTTTAACAAATGAGGAGATTGATGTTTTCAATCTTAATATCCAAACAGACACATGTAAATTAATAATAATAATAATTATGATTATTATATTTGAGCATCCATCAAATCTAATAACGGTAAAGTAATATTTCAAATCAGTCCTAAAATATTTCTCATTTGTTTTGGCAACGATGCTTTTTAGGAGGTCATTCAAAGCATTCTCATTTCCCTCCCGCCAAACAATTTTAAGGGCCGTGCTTTCACCCATTGCACTCTCTCATCCTGAGTCATTACCTCACACAGGTTGGAAGTCAGTTCTATCTCATTAATTACCTAATTAGCTTATAAGTTAATTTGTATTTGTCAATGATGTACTAAGATTTTTTATTCTCTTCTTTTTGTTTTTAATCTGCTTTCTGTCCCCCTTCTTTCTCCCTTATTTTAAAGCCACCTGGCTGTCCAGTGGCCACCACAGCTCTGAACAGGTTTAATGTTTTATGGGGACCATATCATATTAAGGTACCATTGTGGTATGGACAGAGAACTGGGGAGAGCCTTGTTGCTGCTGTTGTTGTTGTTGTTCAGGCCAAGGTCAACCCTGTCAAACACACCTATAATCAAAAGCATTCCAGACATGACCATCTAGTCTGTTTGATATAAAGGATTACATTGTCAAATAGAATTTCAGACAGATTTTTGTATGTGGTGTGTGATGTGAGGTAGATTTTGCTGCTAGTTTTAGCAGGTTTAAAGACCCCACAAAGACTCCTTACTGCATGTCTTTTATCTTAAAATCTCTAGCACCCCCCCCCCCCCCATCTCTTCCCCTCCTCCCTCTTCCATCACATTATCCACACCATCCCTCCCCCCCCCCAACCTACCATGGCAGCCATCTTCCTCGGTCGATGTCAGTCAATATGTCATCAATGTTCCTCGTCACTCAAATATCTTCATCAACTCAACTCATTCATACCTTCACTCTCATTAGATCACTTCAAAACCACTCTCCACTCCCTCTCCCTCCCCCTCTCTCTTTCCTCCTTTCTGCCTCTAACTCTTGTCTCTCGGCTGTCTGTCTGTCTCATTTTTATTGCTCTCTCTCTCCCTCTCTTTCTTTCTCTCTCTCCCTCTCTCTCTCTCTTTCTCTCACACATTTCTCCTTTATCGTTGCAGTCACTAATGTCATCATCATCATCCCCACCACCATTCTTATCGTTGTCATCATCATCATCATCATTAAGACCATCACCATTGTCGTTATTGCTGCAGCTGGCCATCACAATAAACATTAATCACTTCCATTGACATGTTTACAGAGCTAATGTTTCTGAGTTCAAATCGTAGTTTTCTCCCCTCCCCCCTCCTTGGTGAAGACAGTGTCCATTGTAAAACCTTCTACTTCTTACCTAACTGAAGCAGCTCTTATCAAATAACATGACCAGCTAGAAATAGCAGTGAAATCTACTTCAGATCATAATGTAATGTCTTTAAAGGAATGACATAGTCTGAGAATAGTGTGCTTTAAAAGAAAGTGATGGGATTGTCATTGCTGGATTGCCTTTTCTCATTTCAGAATTGAGTTATGGCTAAAAAGCATTCATCCGAAGTTGCACCTGTGAGGTATAGCTATGGGGTCAACTTTAGCCTCAATAATGGCTAATATATATGTAGCTTTATATAAATG
>NC_043010.1:58820639-58865639 GCF_006345805.1 Octopus sinensis | reverse complement strand
ATATATATATATATATATATATATACACACACACATGCACACATACATATATGTATGTAAATACATACATCTACATACTGTACTCTGCTATCTTGCCTTGATTTCTTTTCGGCTTAATTTTGCATTTATTCCTTTTATATATAAATTTATATATTTTGTGTGAGATTGTAAGTTTGTATCTATGTGTGTGTGTGTATATATATATAGAGAGAGAGAGAGACATGTCCATATCGTATGTGAGTGTGCCAGCATAGAAGATGGACATTAAATGATGATACAATGATGATGACAATGATGATGTGTTATGTGTGACAAGATAAACCAAGTTGATTTTATTTAATAATTCATATTTTTACATATGTTTCAGTGGTACAAGGTAGACATAGCCACTTTGTGAGATGGAGAATGTTCAGAATTGGTCACTGAATATATTTATATAATCAGAGTTAACAAACCATAAACAGTAAAAGACATTCTTCTGCAGGCTTTTCTGGCCAATAAACTCTGATTCGTTTGTCATTTGTCTTTCGGTTTTATTATACAGACCCCATGTCTGCTCAGAACTCTTTTTGACAGACCCTTAGCATAAAAATAACTTTAGTGACAGACTCTCTAATTTATTGAACTGTCACATTCTGAAGAAATGCTAGTGCTTTTAGCTTCATCTGGTGGTGGAGCCTTGCTACAAGAACTGTTGGGTTTTGCAGCATGGGGCGCCACTCCCTAGCCACTGTTGTTCCCAAATTTACTCTAAGCCAGAGTAGCACCTCTTAGAAGCCCAGTTAAGTAGTAAGTGAGCCACCCACTTGGAACCCAGGCTGTGTCTACTCTGAGAATTGGCAGTGACTTGCTCAGTGAATCCTCTGTGATGGTCGACAATCAATGGCAAGATCCACCACTCTGGATCACACTCTGCAGGCTTGTGACTTGGTGCCACATGTGAAATTGTGTTCCTACTGAAATTCCAAACAAGAATTCTATGCTTCAACAACGAATGGCAACTTCAGCATTTGTCAAATTTGCAAACTGGGATTTTGGACCCCAGGCAGAAGCAATATTTTGCCTGCTCAGACCTAAGGGCAGGCCATTGGTTGTGGTGGTCACCATTCATGAGGAACATGGTTAACTCATTGGTTGGGACTGGCTTGACCCACTCTGGACGAATGCTACCTCAAGCACAAGTAAGTGGAGGAAGAGGTGACATTAATCTTATACCAATTAAACATAAATATATGAAATATTAAATAAATGAGTCTTGTGATTCTCTTGTTCTACTCTCATTGTATGGCACTCCTTGGATATTGCTGCCTGTACACCCGTGTCATATTCATTTGAATTTATTTTCCAGGTGGATACAAAGGACTGTAATGGATTATATGAGATTCTAAATAAATGTTTAAAGGTAGCTCAATACCAGAAAAAGATGAACGTGTGTGTGTGTGTGTGTGTGTGTGTGTGATGGAGGCACCATGATTGGTGTTGCGTATGCATTTGTGGCATTCATACTTTCCATTTTATATATTTTCCATTTGAATTTGCTTCAGACTCATTTAATTATTTTAATTATTCAGTGAGTAATTTCACTGAATAAAACATCGTTAAGACAATTTGAGATGCATTTTGTGAAGCTTGCAGGTGTCTAGTTCCCTCTCACCCCCCCAAAAAAAATTCATATATACACCCTCACACAAAGGCACAAATATGCTACATATATATGTGTGTGCATGTGTGTGTATATATATATATAAATATATATATATATACACATTGAAAGTTTCAAATGAATATATAGACTCTATTAAATGGATTGAGTACTCTTTTGTGCTAGTTGGTACATTCCAATATGTGTACATATATGTATGTTATATAAATATATATATATATATATATATATATATATATATATATATATATATATATATAATATTATATATATATATTATATATATATATAGGTAATATATGTATATACATACATACATACATACATGGATTGTGAGAAAGAATTAAAGATGTACGTAAACCATTGTTTTGTATTAAATGAATCCATCTATTATGTGTAAATAAAGATTTTTTTCCTATATTTGTGTCTGGAGCTTCTTATTGTCTTATTGTCACCAAATGATGAATAAAACAGCAACGTATTGGTCAGTTATGGTCAATATTGGTCATAATGATATTGGTGAGTCACTTTACAGTAGTCTGAGTAGCAGCTATGGAGGGCTTGACCAGTGTCTCTAGGTTCGGTCAGTGTAGTTCCCCTGTTGGCCTTTGGTCAGTATTTGATGAAGAGAGGCATGAAAACAACAGTAGCAACAACAACAACAACAACAACGATGACAACAACAAGAACAACAAAAACAATAACAACAGCAACAACAACAATTTGTTTAAATATTTAAGAGAAGAAAGTTCAAGTTAGTACAAACCTAACAACAATGATGTGTGTGTGTGTGTGTGTGTATGTGTGTGTGTGTGTGTGTGTGGTGTGTGGTGTGTGTGTGTGTGTGTGTGTAGATAAACACATTTGCACAGTGTACCAAAAATATATTTTAGAAATTGTATTCTTATCATTGAAGAATTCCTCCAAAGTTGTTTTAAGAACTGACAACAACAGCAGCAACAATGTATTATGGAAATCCGATAAATTCATAAAAATAGAACAAAGAAACATTTTAAATCCTGTGTGACTCATATATAAATGCACACAGACACTTGGTGACTTGTATATATTTATAGTGTGGGTGAGGAGGGGGGGACATAATGCATACATATAGTGCATATGTATATATATGTGTGTGTGTGTGTGTGTATAAATATAGTATATATATTTATATATTATATATGTATACATATAGTGCATATATATATATATATATATATGTATACATATAGTATATACATATATATTTATATAGTATATATGTATATATATATATATATATATATATATATATATATGTATATGTATATATATATAATATATATATGTATATATATACATATATAATAATATAATATATATAATAATATATATATAATATATATATATATATATATATATATATATATATACATATATATATATATATATATATATATATATATATATATATATATATATATATATATATGCATACATACATGTATTTTCATACAAATATATTTATGTACATACATATATGCATGCATAGATTCATATATATATTTAAATATATACATGCACATGTGTGTGTATATATATATGTATGTATGTATGTATGTATGTATGTATGTATGTGTATATGTATTCATATGTGTAGTATATTTTCACATATATATATATTTATATATATGTATAAATGTGTGTATGTGTATATATATATATATACAGAGAGAGAGAGAGAGAGAGAGAGAGAGATACATACATATATATGCATATGGTTATGCATCTGTATATATGTATGTATGTATGTGTGTGTATACATGACTCTGTATGTATAGGGTCTGTGTGTAATTGGTGTATGAAATTATCTGCTGTGACTTTTAAAAATTAACCAATTCTTAAGAAATAAATGTTTTTATTTTCCAAACAGACGTCTATATTTATAAAATTAATGTTTATTCTCCAAATGACCATCACTGCCAATGGCACATTCCTCATCTCCAGGCTGCTGGAAGAGATTCTCGTAAACTTTAATGTGAAACACCTGAATTCCCAGATTGTTTTCTTTTGGTGCTCGTTGCCATTATTGCAGAAATGATTGGAAAGTCTGTTCATAAAGCAAAACTATAGAATTGAGTCTGGAACTGCAGAGATCTCCAAATCTTGCTGCTCGTTTTACTTCCTCGCATCTACCAATTCTTTTCAACTCATGCTTTGCTGGAATCAGTTCCCAGCATCTTTTCAGTACTGTTCTTCCTCTTCAAGTTCTGGCAGCAAAGATGTATCTCACCAACCCAGGCTAGAAATCTCTGTCCACTTTTAGCACCCACTACGCTCTGTAAAACGGTCGGTGTTCGGAAGGGGATCCAGCTGTAAAAAACTTTGCCAAAACAGAAAATGCTGCCTGGTCTGCTGTTGTCAAACTGTCCAACCCATGACAGCAGGGAGAGGCGGACATTAAATGATGATGATGATGACATTATTGCATGTATATACATATACACACACATTTGCACAATATAATGAAAATATATTTTAGAAATTGTATTCTTATTGAAGAGTTCATCCAAATTGTAGATATTGCATTTCTCACTCAAAAACCTGAATATAGCAAAAGGAATTCTGATTTCTGTTAGGAAGCATAAGTCTTCAAAATATAACATTCAATATGGCCTGGAGTTCTGCACTGTAAAAGCGGTCAGCAATGCTCACCCTGTGCTGTGCAACAATAGCAGAGATGGATGGAATGTGTCTGCCTACCTTGACTTTGGTTTGAGCTGAAGCCACAAGATGCTTTGAGTCCTCATGGGAAACCGGGAACCCTGAAGAAGGTAAGTCTTGTTGAGTTTGAAATATTTGAAAGATGTTTTAAAGTGTTGTACAGATTGGTTAATCCCTTGGGTACAAAGAAGTCAGTGTTACCCTCAGCAACATTCATTGGGAATATGTTGTCGAATAACATGGAAGGATCCAAGTTTACTGAGACTGTGATAGCCGGGAGTTATTAGCTCTTCTAAAAATAGTCAGAAGAAAGACTGAAGCATCTTTAATGAATGCTCTCCATTAATTGTATCAATATAATAAAAGGAGCTATCAAGTATCCATTTTGGATTTCTGCTCACTCAGTGAAACCTGAACAAGATGCTTGTTTGCGTTAACTAATAGATATCCAGTTGCACAATTAACACACCATTGTTCCTATTAACAGATCAATATAAAGGCTGCTTCGACTGACCATACAATTTGATCAAATACATTTCACTCACTATGAATCATTATTCCTCTCAGGTTAACTCTCCAACCTTTATTCTCTTCATTTCAGGTTTTTGCATTCTGCTCTTGGAATGTTTCAGCTTTAGAAATTTGATAATGTTTGAAATTATTTTATATTGTTGAGTCAGTCCCAATGACATTTCACTGGTTGTTGGAGGTTAATCAATAATCAAATCTATCATTAGTCACTGGTTTGCCTCAGCTGAGAGGTAAACAAATCAGTCAAACCACACGACTCTCAGTCATTTCCAACTTGTTTCACGAGTCAAACCATGGCCGACTCTCAGACTTTTGCAACTCACTACCATCTTTCGGTGAATGATGTTTTAATTATGCCACCCAGTTGCATCTTGAGACAAAATCTAAAAAGCCAAATGTTGCTGTGTGGTAAGAAGCTTGCTTCCCAACAACATGGTTCTAGGTTCAGTCCCACTGCATGGCACCTTGCCACTAAAGCCTCAGGCTGACCAAAACATTGTGAATGGGATTGGTAGACAGTAACTGGGTCTACTCCTTCCACATGTTCTATCTATAATTAGAGATCAGCACCTCTTGATGCAGCTGTCTCTGTTCATATGCATTACATGGCCATACCAGCAGTCTTCTCCCTTGCACACTACATCTGATGCCCCATAAACCGAGTTTTTCTCTCAAATCACTTACACTCTGTTCAAATCACTTACACTTACACTCTGATATTACCCATCCAGCAGAGCATTCTGGCTTCATTTCTTTCAAGCCTTTCCATATCCTCAGTAGTCACAACCCATGTCCCATTACCATGTAGCATAGCTGTTCATACACCAGCATCATACAACTTACCTTTCACTCTGAGGAAGAGGCCCTTCATTACAAACAAAGGTAACAGCTCTCTGAACTTTACCAAGCCTATTCTTATTCTAGCAGCTATGCTTTTGGGACAACTTCCCCACTGCTAACTTGGTCACCTAAGTAACTGAAGCTGTCTACTACTTCTAGGGGTCCCCAATGACATTTGAGGGAGTCTGTTTTTTACCTTCCTTTACTTGTGGTGCCTCTGCCATGTAAAGACTACTTTCTTCCAGTGATTTTGCAATACCTCTTACGTGTTCTTTATGCTCTGAGTTCAAATTTTGCTGAGGTTGACTTTGCCTTTCAGATTAATAAAAGTGAACCAGAGTGAGATGGTGATAGAAGTGAGAGAGAGAGAGAGAGAGAGAGAGAGAAACAGCTACATGAAGATTGTTGGTAAGGAGGCTGAATATAAACAGCATGAGTGATGTGATAGAGGGAAGAGAGAGTGAGAGGAGAGGAACGGGGTGATGGTAAAAGAGTGGAGGGGGGTCAGTGATGAGAGATGTCAACAACGACTGATACAGAAGAGTAATGTGACATAAAGAGTGAGGGCAGCAATAGAGATGAGTTATAGAGATTCATCATGAGTGATGTACTTCTCTATTCATTCTCAGTCACAGCTTGATCAGGCTTTACTGAAGAAAATTTATAAGACTGAAACATATCTAAAGTTGTCCTCCCACAACTAAAAATCCCACTCACTTCCCCATTCCACGGCCTATTTCATTTATTTTAATTTATTAACATTTATTGGCTGTCTCTTATGGCACTTTTTACCAGAAATAATAATTTAATTAATAATTATTCTCTGCATTAAAGGTAATATTTTAATTAATTAGAATTTCTTGGTTTATTACATCAAATTAGTTTTCACTCTAATGTTTAGCTATTGTTGTTGTTCAGCCTCAGGTCAGTTCTGGTTGAGTAAACTTGTTAAAAAAGACTGTCCAAACAGGACCATACCATTGAGTTATATATCTTGGACTACACTGTATGATGAGTTCTTCATTTTGTTAATATAGTTCAGGGACTCTGTCTGCTATTTCTAGCAGGCTGTGTGACCATGTAGTGGCAAATAGTTATTATTGCTTCACCCCAGGTTAGTACTGCTATTTCTAGCAGGCTGTGTGACCATGTAGTGGCTAATTGTTATTATTGTTTAACCCCAGGTTAGTACTGCTCCAGCAAGTACTTTTTTGAAACTGGCTGAAACTGGTTTAACACTATTATGACAAGGACAATAACAATTTAAGATCAAAGAAATGGTACTGAGTTGGAAGGGCCAGAAGAACTGGTTGGTGAAGGGCATGGATGGAGAAGCAAAATGGAGGCCTAGAGGAGGAAAGATATATGCGAAAGGTGGTGTGGGTTGGAGGTTGTTGTGAAGAACAGAGACCATTGTAGTAGTGGTAAAAGAGATAAAGTGAGGAGTCAATGATGTCTGTGAGTCAGAGATTGGAGTCTGTTAATGAGTGGCTCAGAGTCAATCAATAAGGATTTCTATGAGGTTTCATGTTGTGTGTTTTGTGTGAAGCAAAACCACTTCCATCAATGTGGGAATTTGGGACAGTGCAAAGGTCCCTTTTCTGGGACGGGTTTCCTGCATTGTGGATCTCACCTGAGCTCTGTTGGGGGTGGGGAAAAAAAGTTTTAGGGGACAGAGACAAAGTATTTTCTGTCTCTGAGAAGGAAGGGCAGGTTGTTGTTGTTGTTGTTTAACCCTAGGCCAGCTACGTTTTGATCAGACTGATCTTTCATCTTTTGTCTTTTATTTGTTTCAGTCATTAGACTGTGGCCATGCTGGGGCACCACCTGGAAGAAATTTCAGTCGAATGAATCAAGTCCAGGATTTGATATTTTTAAAGCCTTGTACTTATTCTATTGGTCTCTTTTGCTGAACTGCTAAGTCACGTGGACTTAAATCCAGTTATCAATCGATGGTGGAGCTAATCAACCACAAAGACACATAAAGACACACACACACACATACATACACACAAAAACACATACAAAGACACACACAAACAAAGACATACATACAAGCACACACACAGAGACACACACACAAGATGGGCTTCTTTCAGTTTCCCTCTACTAGATCCACTTACAAGGCTTTGGTCAGCCCAAGGCTATAGTAGAAGACATTTGCTCAAGGTGCCAAGCAGTGGGACAGAACCTGGAACCCTGTGGTTGGGAAGTGAACCTCTTACCACACAGTCAAGCGTGTGCCTGACGAAAATCCCTGAACCCTCTCCGTCGTGTCTCATGCAGAGGGAACTAAGGCTCTCCTTCTCCAATATGGCCTTTTGTGAGTTGATAGGGTGTGATTTGAGGGAGATTCGGCTGCTATTCAGATGCTCCCTCATTGGCTCCTGTCTAGAATAGGGGACAGTTTATAGTGTGAATTGTAGCAGTAATGTGTCTGTCTGTATGTCTCAGGGCCACAAACTATTTCTGATGTTGTGAGGTGAAGGGGGAAGGGTTTGTTGTTGTTGTTGTTGTTGGTGGTGGTGGAGGTGGTGGTGGTGGAGACAGCTGAAAGGGGTAGTGGAGGGGAAGATAGCCTTAAGTGGCACTCAAAGATAGAGACACTCAGTGAGTGTGACTGTGAAGGAGAGCAGTTGAAGAGTGGAGGGTTAAAAGACTAAAGGAGAGCAAGAATTCCTGGGTGTGTGTGTGTGGAGGAGAGGGAGACAGAAGGGTATGTGTGTGTGTGTGTGCGAGAGAGAGAGAGAGAGAGGGAAAGGGAGAGAGAGGGGGGAAAGGGAGAGAGAGAGAGGGAGGGTGACAAAAGGACAGTAATTGTGTGTGTGTGTACCGTCTTCATCAATTCAAGAGATTTCATAAATTCATCACACCACCACGACCACCACCACCAACAACAGTGACACCCCCACCCCGCCCAGCCTCCACACCACTACTTTCTATAAAAACCAGTACTAGCAATATTGTCACTACTAGTACATCAATGTATCAGACTCTTATCACTCTATGACTCTCCCTCTCCCTCCCTCTCCCTCTCTCTCTCCCATTCTCCACTCCCCCCCACCCCATCATATGTCACTGTCACCAGACAGCAGATGTCTGGTGATGAAATTCAGTTACAATTTCTTGTCTGTATTTGGTCTCTTGTTGTTGAGTAAACACACACACACACACACACACACATGTGTGTGTCTAGAAATATATATATGTGTATGTATACCTATCTATATACTTACCTATTCATCTATCCATCCGTCTATCTGTCTGTGCACACGCATGTGTGTGTGTGTGTGTGTGTGTGTGTGTGTTTGTGTGTGTGTGTGTGTATCTATAGCATTTAACATTTTTAGAAAAATTTCCAAATACAGTCAAGTGTGTTACTCCATCTTTTTTAGTAACTTTTTTTATAGGCAGTGCCCCAGCATGGCCGCAGTCTGATGACTGAAACAAGTAAAAGATAAAAGAAAAAAGATATATAATTAATTTTTAATTAAAAACGAAGTTTTAATATACATACAAATGTCCAACATGACTGCAGCCACATGGCTGAAACACACATGTATGTATATAGGGTGACCCCCTTTGGTCATACATGACTGACCATGGGATTGCACCTAGGAAGTTACCCTCCACGGCATAAGTCCAGGCAAGGTTGTTTATGGAAGACCAGCAGTCGCCCATGCATACCGGCCTTCCCTCTCCATGTCACCGATATTATCCAAGGGAAAGGCAAAGGGGCCGATACAGCTTGGCACAAGTGACATTGCTGCTCATTTCTACAGCTGAGTGAACAGGAGCAACGTGAAATAAAGTGTCTTGCTCAAGAACACAACACACAGCCCAGTCTGGGAATCGAACTCACAACCTCTCGATCGTAAGCTCTGTGCTGCATCTCTGAGATGCAGCACAGAATTTTGTCATTGAACAGGTCACGGTCTCAAAGCAACGAAAATATTTTGACAAATTAAATTTAAATGTTGAAGTAAATCTAACAGTTTTTATGTGTTTCTTAAATGGCTTATAAACATTTTGCCCACTGCAATTGTTATATATATATATATAATGTAAATATACACACCCACACTCATACACACACACACATACACTGATGCGTGCTTGTACCTAGAAGGTAACATCCAAAATTTGGGAAGCAATTAAAAGGTAGAACAAAAATGCAGGACCTTTTGTCTCAGCCCCATTAACTCCATCCCCTAAAGACACCACCACAAAATGCCACTGTAGTCATGAAAACAACAGCATGCTAGAATTAGGTGGGCTCCATCCATGTCAACCACCATAACTTTCAATGAGACCTTAGCTCTATCAATCAGTTGCAACACGTCTATCAATGATGCAGGAGTCCAAAGGGTTTGAACAAAGAGTCAGGAGGCCACATCATGAGAGTCACCACATGATTACATGGTTCACTTGCATCTTAGTGGATAGAAACCATCTTTTCTTATGTAGAATTGTAATTGTTAATAGCCTATTGTGGATGTTATTGACGATGTCCTGTCCTTGAGTATCTTGATAAAATCACCTATCCTGATGACACCATGACACTAAAAGTACTTCTTTCTCTTGGCCAGGGCTTCCTCAACCCTCTGCACAAACGACTCTGGACCTCTAAAAAACAACCTTAATCCTCTATAGAAGTGATCTTCATCCTATGCAAAAGACAGTGACCCTTGATACAAACGACCCTAATGTTGCATTCAAAGAACCCTGGTCCTATACTTAGAGGATCAAACCATGTTCAAGACGCTGGTGACCCCTGCCCATCCAACTCCCTGTGGTCAGTAGCTAGAACCACAGGCAAAGTGTGATTTTGCAGTTCTTGTCTGAGATAGGAATCTGCCAGGTTGATGTTGCCAACAATTCTGAGAAAGAGAAATGACAAAGTTTATACATTTGCCATCTGTCAGGTAACATTGTGGGAAATTGCTTTCTACTTAAGGCCCAGCAAAGATCGTTCATAAATACCTGCGTGCAACCTGTATGTGTGTATGTGTGTGTGTGTGTGTGTGTGCGTGTGTGAGAGAGAGTGTGTATGTATGTATATATATATATATATATATATATATATATATATATCTATGGTTGAAAATTGTACAAAAAACAGAAGACAGAAACAGGTGAGGGAACAACAAAGCCTGTTAGTTTAACACTTAGGAAGAATGGAAGAGTCTGTGACATTCTGAGTCTACGCTCTTCTACAGAAAGGAATGAGAAGAGAGAACAGATGGAGGAAGGAAAAAAATACGTGTCTACATTAACAGTTTCACATATTGAACACCTTCATACATATATACATACACATACATACATATATATATATCTAGAGAGAGAGGAAGAGTAGATAGGAGAGAGAGAGAGAGAGAGAGAGAGAGAGAGAGCAATAGACAGATACAGATGCATATATGTGAATGTATGTGGAGTATATTAACTTCATGAGCATGTGGGTATGTGAGTATGTTAACATCATGTGAGCTAGCAGAATGCTGTGCCGTATTGGTTCCAAGTCTTGTAAGTTCAAATCCTGCCAAGGTCGACTTTGCCTTTCATCCATTTGGAGTTGATAAAATGAAATATCAACCAAGAATTGGGTGTGGTAGCATCAAACACTTACCTCTCCTCAAAACTGTTACGTAAAGAGAAACAGTTGCACACACACACACACACACCTTATATTCTATTTCCATTGCTTAATTACTCCATTACAAGGCTGTGCTTTTTTCCATATATATATATGTAAATCGTTGTATACTGTCACGTTCACGTTAGATTGACAGTATACAACCATTCTATCGCCCCACCACCGTACATGAGAGATTTAGAAATTTAATATTTCTGATATATGTAAATCATCACCATAAAAGCAAAGTTACACATAGACATGTTTGGTTATATATTCCAATATACAGGGGAATGATATTCATTTCATATTAGTAAATAGAAAAGCACTCGGAGAGCACAGACCTCCGCCAAGCAGCTCATTTCCACCCATATACACACATCCTGAAAAATCGCCCAATTTCTCAAACCAACGGCGGCAAAAACATAACCTCCTTAGTGAGGATAAAAAAAAAGATAACACAGCCATATGATTTTAAGAAACAAAACCCTTTAAAAACAGGAATCATCTGAAGCAGTTCACATCAGCATCAGCATCATTGTCACTGCTTCCACTTCAACCACAGACATCATCATCAATGTTATCATGACGGTTACCTTGACAGTCACTTTCACCACCACAACCAGTATAACCACTACAATACCGCCACCATCACACAACTAACACTATCATCAACACCACTATTACCACCATCACCTCAGCATCACACATCACACCGCTCTTGTCGCCATTATAACCACCAATTCTATTTTATCCTCCTCCCATACTTATCTCAACCATCATAATCATCAACAGTCTCTAAACAGCAACGCCACCATAGGTTATGTGGAAATGATGTTTTCAAGGGAGATAATCAAAGAATGTAACGTAATACTTCATGTAAAGTAAATATAATAAATGAAAATTCCTTCAAAAATCCACAAAAATTCCTGGATCACTACCAAAATTTCATCATCTGTTCCTTGTGTCATTGCCAACTTTTCCTGTAAGTTTCATCTAATACCGTTCACAACTTTTTGAGTTATTTTGCACACAGATGGACAAACCAACGCCAATGAAAACCTAACCTCCTTCCTTGGCAGAGGTATTAACTCATATTATTCCAGATATTCAGCCTAAAGTTTCACTGGCTTAGTACAATCTTCAGTGGAGTAAAAAGAAGTTAATTAACATTCCACTCTTGTTTACAACAACTTGTGGTGCTGGGAATTTTATAACAAAAAATTTTTTTCTAAGGGGATCTTTGTGCTGGTGTCATGTAAAAAAACAGTTCATTCTGCAGGGTGGTTGGTGTTAGGAAGGGCATCCAGCTGTAAAAACCATGCCAAAACAGACACAGAAGTCTGGGGCAATCTTCTGCCAGGCCAGTCCAGGCCATGTCAGTATGGAAGGCAGATGTTAGATAATGATGATGATAGATAGATAGATAGATAGATAGATAGATATGGTGTAGGGGTATTTGTATTTCTTTGTGTCTATGAATCCAAGAAGCCAGCAATCAACCACCCACAGGCAAATACCAACATGCTGTATGACTGAACCAAGTGAAACCGAGTCTACTGAACGAGATACCTTTTGAAAAATCACCTGATGAGACACATCTACATCAAAGGATGCACCAGATATACAATAGTTCACACGCGTGAGGGATCGATGTAAAATCGGTCAAAACAATTGATGTGATAAATAAAGAATCCTGTGAATTCCATTTTGAGTGTCTTTCGTTGGTTATATTTGTCATTTGTTTTATATATATATATTTGTTCTTTTATTCGTTTCAGTCATTTGACTGTGGCCATGCTGGAGCACCACCGTTAGTTGAGCAAATCAACCCTAGGACTTATATTCTTTGTAAGCCTAGTACTTATTTTATCAGTCTCTGTTGCTGAACCTCTAAGTTACAAGGACATAAACACACTCGCATTGGTTGTCAAATGATATTGGGGGGGGGACAAACATAGACACACAAACATATACATATATAGATGGTCTTCTTTCAGTTTCTGTCTATCAAATCCGCTCACAAGTCCCACTGTGCCTGTATACATACATATATATATATATATATATATATATATATATATATATATATATATATATAAGATAATGGCAAGCAAGCAGTGAGAAGAAGTACTCATCACTGCAATGGTGGATATAGACTTTCTTTATTTGTGGATTTTCTACATTACCTTAGGTTTCATGCTTTGTTATTTGCCTTTTTCAACTACTACACTTATATAATGTGGGTAATATCATCTCCATTTTATATATGGAGAGTTGAAATTATGAATTAAAAAGTATGAAACCCTTGAAAATGTAGAAAATCCAGAAATAAAGAAACTATATACATATGTATATATAATAGAAATATGTTTAAAAAAAAATATAGAAGCTACACGTGGAAAAGGTAGGGGGAAAGTAAGGATAAAAAAAGCGAAAATGCACATTGAATATCAAAAAAAATAAAGGCTTTTTTAAGAAAAGTAACAATAAATTTAGACAATTAGATGAACTGAGGTAGAATTAAGAGGAATACTTATGTGGTGTTAATTTTGTTCAGGAAACACAACTTTTTTTCCCATTCTCTTCAACTTAGCAAGTGCTAACCATCAAGAACCACTCCATCTCTTCCAAAATAATATTCTGCTATGTCTTTCCAACTACTACCATCATTTCTTTAGAATTGCCAACCAATTAGGCAAATTTCTTGGTGATTCTCCCAAATCACCCCCACATCTGATCAACTGCTGCTGTCACGTATCCTTGTCTTTTGACAACTGTACAATTTCTCAAGGCCGACTTCCTACCCACTTTTGCAAGCATTAACTACTACTACTACTACTACTACTACTACTACTACTACTTGTTGTTGCTGCCTTTATGGAGTGTTTTGTGTGATTTGGCCACAGACTATGCTTATGAAAGTGGAGTCTACTGTATTTTGTTTAAAAAATGAATGAATCAAAATGTTCAGCTGTGATAACAAAAAGATAAAATGTTTTCAACACATCAAATTTGATGCTTGTGTTATGACATATCTTCTTACTCTGATGGTGTATTTGAGTACCCGACCTTTGATAGTTGAAGTTACAGGGTTGTGTTTAACTTCACTATTTCTTAATTGCCAGATGTAGTGTGAGAGAGAGAGGTGGAATTAGTTCTATTACTGGATAAATGTGCCTATTGGTAATATCTGATTTTAAATGTGTTCTCCATAACCCTATTTAGTTCCCTTCATTACCATCAGCAAGTATTAAACTTGGTCTATACACCAACATACTAGAGATGCAATATCCTGTAGAGAAGTGGTTCTAGGTGATTCTTTTGTTGGAATTTGTTGGTGTAGAGGTGACTACAATAGTTCACAGATCATCATGTGATATTCCGGAAGTTTTGATATCCAAGAAACTATAGCTCACCTTTATGTTGTCTCTGTTGATATGAGTGTTATGTTTAAGTGTGACTTGGAAGATTTTACTCAACAAAGATATGAAATTTCTAGCCATATTTGTGGTTACATTCATATTTTAGGATGGACTGAATTAAATCATATATTTTGTCTTTTCTTTTTTGCTATAATGAAATTGTCCTTATGCAGTGTTTTCTGGTTAAAAGCACTTCTTGTTAGAATGGTTTATTGAAAATATTCCTGCTACAAGATAGTTAAAAGTTATATTTGTGCTGTGAATGAAATTCTTAACTATGACTGGAATGGCTTTAATTTTTAGTTTATTCAGTCAGATCGAGTAAGTCTAAAAGGTTAATTATTCTTAAAAAGATGATGATGATTATTTCAAATTGTATTTTTTAATTGTGCCCATAGGCGCAGGAGTGGCTGTGTGGTAAGTAGCTTGTTTACCAACCACATGGTTCCGGGTTCAGTCCCACTGTGTGGCACCTTGGGCAAGTGTCTTCTACTATAGTCTCGGGCCAACCAAAGCCTTGTGAGTGGATTTGGTAGACGGAAACTGAAAGAAGCCCGTCATATATATGTATATATATATATATATGCGTGTGTGTGTTTGTGTGTCTGTGTTTGTCCCCCTAGCATTGCTTGACAACCGATGCTGGTGTGTTTATGTCCCCGTTACTTAGCGGTTTGGCAAAAGAGACCGATAGAATAAGTACTGGGCTTACAAAAGAATAAGTCCCGGGGTCGATTTGCTCGATTAAAGGGGGTGCTCCAGCATGGCCGCAGTCAAATGACTGAAACAAGTAAAAGAGTAAAGAGTAAGAGAATATGACCTACCCCAAATTAGACACTCTGTGGTCACCCACATGATAAGAAATTGCCAAACTGTCATCTCTGTACAGTCCTAATCAATGGGTGCAGTTCCTAAGTTGAAAGTGTCTCTGATGAACGGGCTTACTGATTAGGAAGTTTCTGTGTCCTCGTAGCTCCCCATAAGTGCTAAATATTGGGACAGCCTCCTTTTTAACTAAGTAGGAGTTGTTGTAAAATAAGGTCGATATCCTGGCATGATTAGAAGCCTGATAAAAGCAGCAAGCTGGCAGAATCATTAGCATGCTGGATGAAATGCCCATCGCCATGTTATGAGTTCAAGTTCTGCCAAAGTTGACTTTACTTTTCATTCTTTCAGGGTCGATAAAATAAGTATCAGTTGCACACTGGGGTTGATGTGGTCGACTCATTCTCTTCCCAGAATTGCTGTCCTTGTGGTAAAATTTAAATCATTATTAGGATCCTGATGAAGGTGACCAGCTGGCAGAGTGGTTAGCATGCTGGGTTTTGTGTCATTTTGTCTGTCCTTTCATTCTGGGTTCAAATTCTGCCAAGGTTGACTTTGCCTTTCATCCTTTTGAGGTCAATAATATAAGTACCAGTTGAATATTGGGGTTGATGTAATTGACTCACCCCTGCCCCTCATGAAATTGCTGGCCTTGTGCCAAAATTTGAAACCATTATTAGAATCCTGGTGTCTAATTCTAAGGCTTCCAAGATTAAAAGAAAAGTGATATGGAGTCCAGCATCAAGCAGACCCTTGCTGTAACACCTTATTCATCTGGAAGGGGTTTATTCATATATATCAGGAATTTTAGAGGAAATTGTCTTTATAGCTTTTAAGAGTAAAGTAGAGAGTGTATCATGTGTGTGTGTGTGTGTGTGTGTGTGAAGGCTGGTGAAGGTTTGTGCTAATAGACAGGAAAAAAAGTATTCAATATATAATTATCACCGACCACATAACAATCACGTTCGTTGACTTCATCACTAATCATCATCATCAACATTGCTATCACCATCACCATCATCATCTTTATCATCATCATCATCGCCGTCATCACCATTGTCATTGTCATCATCATCATCATCGCCGTCATCACCATTGTCATTGTCATCATCTTTATCATCATCATCATCATCGCCGTCATCACCATTGTCATCATCATCATCATCATCGCCGTCATCACCATTGTCATTGTCATCATCATCACCATTGTCATCATCATCATCATCGTCGTCATCATCACCATCATTGCCATTGTTATTTACCATCATCAGCCTCCCACCTTCCCTCCACCCCATTATTATCATCATCATCAACACAATAAGAATCCTTCTCCACCTTCTTATCATATCATGGTTTAGGTGTATATATATATATAAAGACTACAAGGGCCAATGTGCCCTTTCTTTATTTCAGTCATTAAGACGTGATTTGTAGGAGATTTAGCTGCTATTTCTACATGGTCGAGTAACCATGTAGAGCCTCATTTAACATTGATATCATTGTTGCTGCCACAGTTGTTGGTGTTGGTGTTGTATTTATCTTTTCCTCATTACCTCTTACTTCCACACCCTCCTCTCCCATCTTCTCCAACACAAGGACACACAGACACACACACACATCTAGATACACTCGATAAATTATTTTTTCCTATGTCAACGTCAGACAAATAAACATATATATAGAAAATATCTATGTGTCTGTAGTTTATATATTTCTCAGGGAGTGTATATATGTACATACACACACACGTGTGTGTGTGTGTATATATAAATATACATACATAGACACATATACATATACATACATGTGTACGTATGTGTGTGAGTGAGACCATGTGACCTGTACCTCAAAGAACTCTCTTGTGGTGCTAAGCTTATATTTCTATTTTGGAGTTAGAATTTTTCTTTTAGAAAATGTCTCCATTCCTGTGTGGAAACATAACATCAGTGCTTCAGTGTTGGTGTACAGAGAATTGGAACTGCTGTGCGTGTGTGTGTGTGTGTGTGTGTGTGTGTGTGTGTGTGTGTGTGTGTGTGTGTGTGTGTGTGTGTGTGTGTGTATATATATATATATATATACTTATATATATATACATACCCACATATACATATAATCATACATTTATATATGCATATATGTATATATATATATATATATATATATATATATATATATATATATATATATATATATTATGTGTGTATGTGTGTGTGTGAGCGTGTGAGTGTCTACTCATATTTGTATCTGATGTCTATTCTTTTTATTTATCAACACATCTGGCCTGTGTAGCATCAAATATATGTCACTATCTATCTATTTGTCTGATTTCCTTTATATATAGAAGTGTATGTGTGTGTATATATGTCTGGGTCTGTGTATACATAGAAAATTATATATATATATATATATAGATAATCATTGTTTAACCCTGCTGGCATGGGTTCGATGGTTTATCAGGATATGGTGTGGCACAGGGTGGCACCACGTTCCACTGTCTGCCTTGGTATGGTTTCTATGGTTGGCTGCCCTTTTTAATGCCAACCTCTTTACAGAGTGCACTGGATGGTTTTTATGTAGCAGTGATACTTGTGGGGTCACCAAGTCACTTACAAGATGAGAAAAGAAGAGCAAACAGGAAAAAGGGAAAGCAAAAATAAAATCTCTGACAATTAAATATGGAGATTTTTTGGAAAAGAGACGTAGTTTTATGTTTGGCGTTGAAAGGCCAAAGACAGCAACAAGTGTCTTTCTGCACAAGAGATGTGTGGCTACCCCACATTATACAGAAGTAGGTTTGAGTGGCTAGGAAGGAGATAAAGCTGGCTGATAGGCAATAGTGTATTGTCGTATATTGGTATTGTAAATGGGATGAGGGTAGCCCTGGTCTTATATACGTAGCAGGGCAAAGTCGGTCAGATGTTTTAATAGCAAAACCAATACAGTGTGTCTGGTGTTTCTCTGATCAGATTTACATTAAGTATTTATAGACAAGCCTGGTCTTATGGAAACATTGCAGTGCGAAATTTTAATTTCGCACATAAGCACTGTTTGTTTTTGATTTTGTCGACTACACAGTATAGTAGGGTCAGTTGGGCACCGTCAGTGAGTAAAACAGCACTGCCAGAAATTTGGAAATGAAATGCTGTACTGCTTAGCATTCATGCTGAAAGCTTCAATAGGAACATTTCAGAATTTTGGGGTGTCAATCTGAGGACATGTACCAAGAGTGATAAAAATCAAACATCCAGTCAACATCATGGTGTTTGGAGTGATCACTAGTGATGGCAACATTATCCCTCCATTCATCTTCCTACATAGCCTCAACTCAACACGAAGGCCTAGATCAAGTGCCTGGAGGAGGTAGTGCTGCCCTGGGTCAAGAGGGTGGCTGCTGGAAGACCTATGTCAGGCAACAGGACTCTGCACCACGCCACAAAAGCAGGAGAACCCAATCATGGCTGTCAGACAATTTCTGCAACCACGCCACCCCTAACATCTGGCCACCTAACTATCTAGACCAACAAAACTCCTTGTAACAGGAAAGATGAACTGAAGGCAAGGATTATGGCTGCATTTACCAACTTAAACAAGGAGACCATCCAGAAGAGTTGCAGGAGATTCTGAAGTTGTCTGGAAGCTGTGGTTGAAGTGAATGGCGATCTCAAGATATCTTAAAATGAGATGTCAGTGTTATTTTCATTTTAGCATAATTTAGCTGACAGTTTATTTACCACACCCTGTATATAGAGATAACCAGCTATTAGGGGTGAATAAATGAGTCCTGATTATGGCATAAGAAAAGGTTCAGACTGTAGAAAGTGTGTGAGGGTGGTAGTTTCATAAAAGTGTGAGGGGAGGGCTAACAGTTGGTTAGGGGTAGGGTGAATGTGAAAATAATGAATGATGACCAAGGAGGGGAGTGTAGTTGATGGAAAATATGAAAATGGAGGAGGGGTAAGGTGTGACAGATAGGAGTAATTTCTGAAAAAGGCCAGAAAGTAGGGGCAGGGGGATGAAGTGCAAGATGTAGGAGCCATGGGGGGGGAGGGTGTAGGGCTACATAAGGGTGGCTCATTGTTGCCCTCAAAACCACTGCAGGTATATAAAGGTATTGCTAACAAGAGCAGGATTTATGGAAAATTGTGTTCGTAGGTTGTCGTGAAAATGGTTTGGTTCCGATATAATATGCTGTGTAGTGTTGTGTAAAAATAGCAGGTATCATTAATGTCACGGATGGAGGAGTCTAAAATGGCAAAATTTCTCTACCACATGGTGCTAAGGGATTCCAAGAAGACTGTAGCTTGTGTAATAAAGAAGGAAATGGTAGAGGAGGACAGGTATTAAAGTGAGAGAGTTGCAGGAGAGGAGATATGAGGTGATTTAGGATGGGCATGAAAGGAATGGCATTTATGACATAACAACAAAAATAGGTAAGATTTATCAGGTTGAAGAGGTACCAATTCTTGGATTAATGGGACAACAATGGTTTGGTGGTAGGGTTTAATGTGTAAGAGGGGAAAAAAAGTAGCATAGTACAATATGAAGCAGAAGATTTTCTGGTAGCATCAAGGCTACTTCCCACCACTGAAGGCCTGAGGGCATTGAAAGGCTTCATGTTATCGGAAGACACTGAAACTGCTGTGATCTACAGTTAACAGGTAATGAAGGGTATGCGTATATATATATACATATGGATAAATCATCCATAAGTCAGGGAAAAGATGCACTCATCTGTTAAAAGAGTGGGTATATTATCTGAAATGTACAACATTATATATCCATCACACTTATCGTACCCATCAGTTTCGTGCAAGGAATACAATGGAGTGTTAGCTATCTCTGATGAGTGTAAGGTTATATAATTGGTTTGTTGTTACCTAACACACTCCATTGTATTCATTGCATGAAACTGATTGGTAAGATCAGCCGTTATGAATACATAATACTGTACATTTTGGATCATATATCATCATCATCATCGTTTAACATCCGCTTTCCATGCTAGCATGGGTTGGATGGTTCGACTGGGGTCTGGGAAGCCAGGAGGCTGCACCAGCCTCCAGTCTGATCTGGCAGTGTTTCTACAGTTGGATGCCCTTCCTAATGCCAACCACTCTGTGAGTGTAGTGGGTGCTTTTTACATGCACCAGCACGGAAGCCAGTTTAGGTGGCGCTGGCATTGGCCATGTTTTGATATATATATATACACATACAGTGTGTCCCTAAAGTTTCAATTCTAATAACTTCCTTAATTTTACAAATGAATGCATGAAATTTTGAGACAATATAAAAGATGTAATGGAAATCAAGATGCATGAGTCAAACTTTGTAATACCATTTCATTACATATGAAAAGTGACATTGCTTAAATGGCAGCCATTTTCAGCTTTGCACACCTGTGCTCTTTCCAAAACTTCCACCATAACACCTTCAAGAGTTTCAGATCCCACTTCTCTGATTTGTTGATGTAAACGCTATCTTTCAGGCATCCCTACAAGAAAAAAACCTGAGCTAGTCAAGTCTGGGGAACATGAAAGCCAGTTGACATTTCTGTAGTGAGAGATTATTCCTTCTTCAAAGCATTGCCATAGCAACTGCATTGTTTATGTTGCAGTATGAGCAGTTGCCCCCATCTTGTTGGAACCATGTGTGAGGTCTACTGTGAATGGCCTTCACGTTCCACAGACTTGACTAGCCCAGATTTTTACCTGCAGGGATATCTGAAAGAGAGGGTTTACGGCAACAAATCAGAGACTCTGGTGCAACTGAAGGAGAACATCAATAGAGAAATCAAAGAAATGGGGTTTGAAACTCTTGAGGGTCTTATGGTGCAAGTTTTGGAAAGAGCAACAGCGTGCAAAGCTGGAAATAGCTGCCATTTAAGCAATGTCATTTTCCATATGTGATGTTGTGGTGTTGCACAATTTGACTTTGTGCATATTAATTTCCATTATGTCCTTTATATTGGAACAAAATTTCATGCATTCATTTGTAAAGTTAAGGAAGTTATTAAAAATTGTAGCTTTAGGGACAGCCTGTATGTATACATTTTACACTGTCAGGACTTTAACCCACCTGGATTTACACAGGATTGAACCCAAGGACTTATTTCTACAAGACTGGAAAGCTGAACGGTGAACTTTTATGCTTCTTTTTCCTTCTCTTCCTTCCTCTCCTTATTCCTTTACTCCTGTCCTCCTCTATGTCGTCATATCATTAATCTATAATACCCTTCTCATTTTCCCTATTTGTCTCTGATGATGGAATATCCCATACTCTGGGATACCCCAGAAACAGCTGCAAGACTTTGAATTGTTCCCAATAATAATATTGTATATGACTTGAGATGTCTGTTGCCCTCTTTAACAATTCTATATCCGCTACATCAGAAATCTCCAATGGCTCCATAACTGATGTCTCGGGTATAACCTTGGAGCCCTAGTAATCCTTTACAGCACTTACCTAGCATACCTAATCGTTTAAATCACCTGTGAACTAAACCCCCATATTTTGTGTGTGCATATATATATATAGTTAGAATATGACTTTTTCTTAGCATTTAACCAAATGCTAAGAATTTCTAATTAACTAGGAGATAGCACAGAAAACTATGTCCATTTTTAAAACAATTCTTTTTGAGCTTTACAACTTATGATCAATTTATTTCTATTATAATGTTTTTAAAAGAAATTTTTCAACATCTTTTAACATACAAAGAAATTTTTTATACATCCAATTCTTTCCATTTTGCTTCCTTCAATATCAATAATATATATAACTAGCAGTAATACCCATCGTTGATTGGTTAATTACTTCTACTCTTTCTCAGGAGCCACATTCAATGTGTTATTATATATATATTTACTCGTCCTTCTGTATGTGTGTATTTTATAAGAAAAAAATAATATGTAATAATTGAATTAGAAAAAGATCAATTTCATACATGGACTTCTGTTTGTATATTATATGATAATAATAAGTGAGTTGTATGTGTTATTTTATATATCAAATACAGTAACGGCAATTATATAATACATAAGGCTTTGGTCAGCACGGAGCCATAATGAAAGAGAATTGCCCAATGTGACACACAGTGGGACTGAACCCAAGGTGACATGGTTGGAAAGCAAGTTTCTCAACCACACAGTCATGCCTATAAAGGAGAGATATATTTTGGATAATATACTCCTTGATACAATATGCTTAACAAAAAGATGGGGGTGTTTACGGAGAGAAGACCTTTGATTTTAATATTTACTTGAGCAACACAGAAGGTAATGGTGAACTTCTGCTGACTCTTTTGCCACAACTTTCTCTCCCTCTTTCCTCCTGCATCTTGCAGCTCACCTGCGAAAGACCGGTGTCCCGTCCAGGTGGGGAACATATATGCCAATGAAATTGGGGAACTGGCCCTTATGAGCCAGGCATGGCTTGAGAAGGAACAAACAACAACAATTCAAGGAGCCTGATTAATGTTTGTTGCAAATTTGGAGGAAAGCGACTGGATATTCTTCAAGTTACGGGGGTTAACACTGTGAAAATGCTTAGAAAATGCAGTTTATCTGCCCCTGGGCCTGCATTAGGCAAGAAGTTGAAAATTTGTTTTGCTCATGACACTCCATGGACCTTATGTAATGCATGTGTAAAATTTCATTAAAATTGATTGGGTGGATCTTGCGTTTTAACGACATGGCAAACACACAGACAGACACACATCCTGTGTTTTATATATATAGATTAGAATAATCCCCAACATATACAAGTGACTTTCGCATAATATGATAGAGATTAGAGATTAGCTGGTGGAATTTCTTGGAGTATATAATCCCTAATGAAATTATAACACCCTTGAATTGATTGTATATACATATACAAACGTGTGTATATATATATATATATATATATATATATATATACATATACACACACACATATAGAAATAGATATATATGTATATATATATATATATATATAATATATATAAGAGAGAGAGAGGGAGCATCAACCTAATACACTTCATGTGCACGTCCTTGTTTGTTATTGTTATTTTAATGTTCATTTGACTATAAACATACACATATATCTATATCTATATTTATATATATATATATATATGTGTATATCTGTGCATGTATCTATCTATACACGTATGTATGTATATATATATATATATATATATATATATATATTATATATATATATATATACTAGAAGTATCGCCCGGCATTGCTCGGGTTTGTAAGGGAAATAACTATAAAGCATTTTTAGAGAGTTATAGTCAAAAAATAGCAAAAAATGCATTAAAAATGGAAAAAAAATTATGGTAAATTTTTTAAAAATCGTTGACTCAACGTAGACATTTTTAGAGAGTTACTTCCCTTATATTTAAAAAAATATGCATTAAAATGGAAAAAATGATGGTAAATTATTTTTTAAATCGTAGACTCATCGTAGACGCGCGCTAATACCCAGAAGGGCTCGATATGAATCACAACTATAAGATACCCGGTTTTGGTTAAACCACACTGCAAAATGTGGGAGTAGTTAGGAATCTAAATCGGAGTAGACAGACACACAACCTTTCTTTTATATATAAAGATATATATATATATATATATATATATATATATATATATATATATATATATATAATATATATATATATATATATATACATATATATATGTATGTATGTATGCATCTATCTATACACGTATGTATATGTGTGAACGTATATCATTATGATGTGGTTGTTTTCCCCATCTATGATGGTGTGGTCAGTGTTGTGGCTGTAGCTGTTGTATCTCCTCCAGTAGGCATGATGTTTCCTTGGTATCGGATACGGTGTATCTCTCTTCTATACTGGAATGGTAAGACGCCACTTCATCTATCGTGCTATCGCTAGTAGCTCTGCAAGACACGGACTTTGAACCATCTACCTTGACTGTGACTCGAACTCACGTAACTGACACTAAACTGAGAAGTCGTACAATGACTCTATGACTCTACAACGACTGACACACGACTCTCCAGATTGGTTGACATTGTCTCACTTTATAGTGTCCCAAGAGAGATGTGTACCATTTCCACTACAACATATATCTTATAGTGGAAATGGTAAACATCTGTCTTGGGACACAGTGTGTATGATGTTATTCTAATCAGATTTACATTAGGTATTTATAGGCAGGCCTGGTGTTATGGAAACATTGCAGTCCTAAACATCTTCCCACAACACATCACTTCTGTAATGTAAGAGATGCCTCTATAGAGATAGCCTACTGTCAGGGGTGAGCAAACGAGTCCTGACTATGGCTTTAACTGTAGCCAGAACTCACCAATAATTAACTCATTTACTTGGCGAAGAACAGCTCAGGAGGTCTATTTTTTACTGCAGTGGCATGTAAGAAGCACCATTCGAATGTGACCAATGCCAGTGCCCTCTGACTGGCTCCCGTGTTGGTGGTACGTAAATAGCACTATCTGAACATGATTGATGCCATGCCTGCCTGACTGGCCCCTGTGCTGGTGGCACATAAAAAGCACCCAGTACACTCTCAGAGTGGTTGGCATTAGGAAGGGCATCCAGCTGTAGAAACATTGCCAGATCAGATTGGAGCTTGGTGCAGCCACTGGCTCTCCAGACCTCAGTCAAACCATCCAACCCATGCCAGCATGAAAAACGGATGTTAAACGATGATGATGATGATGATAATGATTTAAATATATGTTTATGTAATGTATAAACTGTAACCTTGGGAAAACGAGTACTAACACTGAAAAGGTGGATAAACCTTTTTTAATACAACTCTTGTTACTTTTCTGGTGTCAAGGGTTTTCTTATTATAAAGATCAGCATTTTTCAACCAGAATTGAAAAGGTGAATGATATTCTGTTATTAAAGCTGATGAAGGCATTTGTAAGTTTTTTCAGTGAATTGTCTATTTCTGGAATATCACTTCTGTATACCAGCTCGTTCTTGAGGCATTTGTTGTTTAAAGGAACAATACTCAGGAGATCTGCAGTTATATAATTGCTGTGAGATGGACTTCTACTCATACATTAATTGTGGCTAAATATCTGTGAACCTATATTGGTGAGGCAACTATAATTGTTACAGGGTTTTTACTGAATAGTTTGTGCTGTGTGATTGAGAGACATGAGTATTGCTTTGGGTGATAAATAGTTCAACTGTGTTTGTTGCTACATTCATGCTATATGTTGGGTTGAACCACAAGATTTTTCTACATCCATGTCTTATAAATCCTAGTCAGAGGTGTGAGTTTGATGTAGGTGATATCTTTTAAAATCAGATCTTATCGGTGCATTAATATTCTAAAGGGTGTCTCAGACAAAAGATAATTTAGGAATATGTCTACTTATACTCTTGATAACTTTTTCTATATTGATAGTTTCTTTGTTGAGCTTGTGGAAAAAGCAGCATTTATATTAAGAAACTTCCACACTAACACATGTATGCGTGTTTATCTCTCTATATATTTGTTAACATGTGTGTGTTTATGTGTGTGTTAAAGTACAGACACAATGTTTATGAGATGAAAATTGTAACCACTTCTATAACAAATGTATATTTCATGTGACTGTGAAAGTGATGTGAGGGACAATGAGGAACCTTTAGCTGGAACTGGGAAACCCACAAGGGAAATGGCTACCTCACGACAATATCAAATATGGCTGAAATATGAAGAATATAGTATATTGAAAAGGTGGAGTGTTTGACTCAGGCATCAGGGTTAGGAAACCACTATACGTTGGTATCATGGGAGGTGGCTGAGTAAAGGAAAATATCATGGAAAATATTACAGCAAAAAGTATCATCCAGGTTGTGGTTCCTCCAAAGAATGGTTTAAGATGTTCTTCGATTCCTAACCAGAATGAGGGTGTGCGGTGGAGTGACATGGCTGATTCTCATAGGTACAGAGATTTGGGATCATTGGATCATGTTCTGGTGCCATGTCAGTGATATCTTGTGGGGTATGTCCTGGTGCCATAACCAAACCATAATGTTGCATTATGGGAAAAAACAGTAGAGAAATATCACTGCAATGGGAAGCAACACCAAGTTATACCTTGTTACATTGTGTAAGGGGGAGGGGATAAGAAGGGATGACAGAAAAGGGTGCAGGAAGAGAAACCGAACCCCAGATTTCTGTATAATGTTAATGACTGGGAAAATGAGTGGATTAGAAGAGAGGGATTATCAGCGATGCATCTGTAACTTTATCTTTTTTCTATGTGGGTGGGCGTCAGCCGGATGCAAACTCATTTTTACCCCTGGGAAGAGGTGGTCCGTATTAGTCTGGCCCCACTCTTTTGACCTGTCCTGCAAAGGAGACCCTATTGGTGGTTTGCATTTTACTGGTTTGGCTATCAGTAGCACTGAAGCATACAAACCACCCCAGCACAACAAAAGTTGGCCTTGTGGTGGTCTGCATATGCTGTGACTGAGTATTCTCAGTCACAGCATATCTCCAGAGGTCTCGGCCTTTTGTCATTGCTTCTGTGAAGTCCAACATTATATATATAATATATATATATATATATATATATATATATATATATAACATATACAAAAAGGGAGGGAGAGAGAGAGAAACAGAGCTTATACATGTGTATGCGCATATATATATATATATATATATATATATATATATATATATATATACACACATGCATACATATACATATTTACATTGAGTTCTACATATTGGTACATATATATGCATATGGAAACCATAAAGATTTATATATATAGTTATGTATACTTAGCTTGGCATGCACATGTGTAGGTACACACACAACCTGGTATGCACACAACTAGGTATCCATACAACCAGGTACTCACACAATAAGGAATACACACAACAAGGTACAAACACAGCTAGGTTGACACTCAAATAGGTGCACATGCAACTAGGTACATACAACTTGGTACACAAACATATATGGAACTGTCACACAACTGGATCAATTCTCCATGGAAAAAAACTATTCTGAGATAAATATAAACACACACACACATATTTCGTTATGCACACGCATACACGTGCTCATAAGCATGTTCATTTATATATATATATATACACCCATACATCATGCTAACAAAAAAATATCGTTATTTTTTGCATGCATAAACACATGCATAGGCAGCTACTGCAATGCTTTATCTGTTGTGTGTGTCTGTGTGTGCATGAACATGCTCACGTGCATGCATGTATCTATGTGTGTGTGCATGTGTATGAGTATGTGTATGCGTGTGTATACATACATACACATACACACAGAAAACACATACGTAGATATTTGCACATGCACAGACACACACAAAGAAATATGTCTATAAATATGTATATACATACATATATATATATATATATATATATACATATTTATATACATATATACATATTTATGTATATATATATATGTATATGTGTGTGTGTGTATACATACATTTCTGTGTATATATACATATATTAAATATGATAAATATATATACATATATATATGCACACACACATGCATAAGTATAAAAAAATGAGAAATATATGTGTGTGTATATACAGTATGTGTGTGTATACAGTATGTGTGTGTATACAGTATGTGTGTGATTGCACACATACACAATGGCAATATACACACACACAGAGAAACACAGGCACATCCTAACACACACACACACACACATACACAGCACACAGATGAACCAAAGAATATATTAGCCAGCTTTATCAGTGAAATATTTTCTACCTATTGAAAGGGGACAGGGAGTGGGGACGGAGTGACATGTCCCCTGAATTTTTTTCAGAGATTTTTCTCTTTTTTCAAAGCTGTCAATAGCAAAGGGGAAAAAAAATGTGTAATGGAGGCAAGCCTGACTACAAAGGGAAACTTTCTCTCACACTCCTCATCCTCCCCCTCACACACTTTCTCTTTCCCAAACCTCTATCTCTCTCCCTCTCTCTTTCTCACTAGCTCTCCTCCTCTCTTTCTCTCTCTCATTTCTTTACATTCAGTGCACACACTTTATACATACATATGAACATGTATATATATATATATATATATATGTATATGAATGTATACATAGATATAGGAAGATTATTTTATTTTATATTCTTATATAATATACATTAAAGCCCAAAATATGTGTGTATATACACATACGCACACATGCACATATATATATACACACACATATATATGTGTGCATGTGTGTCTATGTATGTGTGTATATATGTGTGAGTGTGTGTTCACATAAATTCATATCACATATACATATAATTCTTCATATATTCCTTGTATTCTTGGATATATCCATATAGAAATATATGCACACAAACATGTACACGTGTGTATATATGTACATCTCTCTCTCTGCATATATATAGATAGTTGTGTATGTGTGTGTGTGAGTGTGTGTGTATGCATCCATGCACAATGTGTTCTGGAAGAGAAAATGTAAAATGAAGATCTTATTTTCTCTCTAAGAATTCAATTATATGTCATTCTAGTACACACACACACACACACACACAAGCACTGAACCAATCATATACAAACTATAGACTTATATATACACTCAGCCAATGCTTCATACCATATACATATGTATACCTGTGTATATGATAATGATGATGATGATGATGGTGGTGAACGGAATTCAAACTCACAAATTATGTATTGATATATGTATATTCATATATATCCTCCTCCTCCTCTTCTTCTTCTTCCTCCTCCTCCTCATCATGTAATGTCCTCCTCCCATGCTGGCATCGGTTGCTTGTTTTGACAGGTTCTGGTAAACTAGAGGACTGTGTCAAGATCCATTGTGTCAGTTTCGGCAGGATTTTTAAGGCTGGTTCTTCTTCCTAACACCAACCACTTCACAGAGTGTATTGAGTCCTTCTTTCATGCCACCGGCACTAGTGTGTTTGCCATGCAATTTACCATTCTTTCAATTTATGGAGAAATATCTAAATTAGCTCAGCTTATCTCTCTACTCTATAGGTTACAGATATATGTATATCATACATAATATATGGACTGAGATCCCCGTTTACAGGCTCCGGATATTAAATAAAGTGGTAACACATTATGCAAATTAGTAGCCCCAGTTTTCTGTTGCTACAGGAATTGTTGAGAATATTAACAAATTGGTTGCTCTCTGAGGAGAATCCCATAAGGTTCAGAAATTGATTAAGACTGTTCAACATTCCCTGTTTTTTTTTCAATCTACAGAGAAATAAGATCAAATTTGCACCATTACATATATCTACTTTATAAGTAAGACTCAACTATAGGAAACAACTCAGTCTTATGATTAATAGAGTAAAACTGAGTAATACCATCTGGTTGGTAACTGATGAAGAATTAGGGACTTTCTGCTTTTACTTTCTGTCCATCTGTGCATTCAATATACGTTTTTCCATTCATCTGTGTTTGTGCATTCATTATACATCTTTTCGTTTGTGCCTATACTATACAATTTTATATATATACTTGCAGTATCGCCCGGTGTTGCTCGGGTTTGTTTCGACCCTTTAGAATTGGAATTTTTGAAAAGTAAAAATTTTGTATTATGTAGCTTGTTATTCTCTTTAAGTGAACATTTTTCTGGTTGAAATACACCGAAAATTGGCAACACAGCAGTCAAAATAATCGTAAAAAATAGGGATTTTCATAGAAAAAAAGCACCTTTTTGAGGTAAATAATTTTTGGTGTTAACAAGGTCCGATTTAAATTTTATCTCCTACGAAATGAAGAGCAAGCCTTCTTCTATCATACTCTCCATTTTGGTCAACTTGCGTCACAGGGTCTCGGAGGAGATAGTGTTAGTTGAAGGCTACCAAACGTGCCATACACAGACAACTTCAGCTTTACACATATATATGTATATATAGATATATATGCGCACACGGTATTAAATATGAATTACTGTGAGTTTCATGCCTCTGAAAATATAATGATTGGACAAGATTGCATAATGTGTGCTGTATTTTCAGGCAATCATTCAAACTCAAGATGCAATTTGGCTGCCCCGGAAAGAACTGGAAAACATTAAAGGAAATGAATAAATGTGGAATGAGAGAAACAAGAGAGGAAGAAGACAAATGATGCTTCCCTTTGAATCATTAGAACTTGAATTTCCATAATTGGTGTAATTAAATTGAAGGGGAAATATTAAAATTTGTGAGACCAATGACTTAATTTCAGGAGGGCTGTGTTTTCCAGTTCAATAATAGAAACTTGTCCATATGCTGACATTTAAGGTAAGTATATATATAATATATATATATATATATATATATATGTATGAATGTATGAATATGTATATACACCAGATGACCTTTTTGTCTCAATTTCTGACATAAGAAAAATGACCCTTGTTAAACTAAAGTCCTCATCTTGTTGTTATTGTTATTGTCACAACGTTTCAGTTGCTGAACCTTCCTCACATCTTCACGTGCCTTTTGCATTTGGCAATATTCCTGAAATGTCAAACTGAACCCTTTATTGAATGCTATGGTGGGGAAGGAAATGGGACTGAAATAATCTCATTCCATTGTCTATGACAAGAATAACCCTGTATTAGTTATTCTTGAACTTGTTATAACAACACCTGCTCATTCTACATGAGACAGAGCACACATACACTTATGTAAGTGATTCTCTCTCTCTCTCTCTCTCTCTCTCTCTCTCTATATATATATATATATATACAAAAAGCAATAAAGATTCAAGTTAATTTAAATGAATTTACTTGAATATGGTACCTAACTTAGATGCACCAAAAAAAACTATACTGTTTTAACAATACAGTAATGTGGGGTGATTATAAGCGAGAAAGAAGCAACAAGAATGGATAGGTTTTTAGTACAATCGTTTCATACAAGGACAGGCTTTATTAAAAGTTGTAAAAATTACAGCATATAAAACGTGTCCCGTACTCATCAGCTAAAATACATGTGAGTTCTCTAGACATCCTAGTGGTTGAAGCTATACTCATGAAGTAATGTAGATAATTAAGTACACAACAGATTTCCAAAGTTCATTAAAGTTCTTTAAGATGATGTACAGTCTTATCACAGAATTTTAAAAAGTTCTAATAGCATCACAGAGAAGGTGACCTAATCCATAGAGCACATATGAAATTCCAGAGATATGATGAGGGATTACATACTCACAGAAGACAAATTTATCCATTGTTAATCACAACGAGGTGGGTCTCAATTCCTGCTTATTAGCATTACAGAGAGGGTGAATTAATCCTTTGTATAGATGCACAATTTCCAATGGTGTACATCTACACCATTGGAAATTGTGCTCTATAAAAGGATTAATTCACCCTCTCTGTAATGCTAATAAGCAGGAATTGAGACCCACCTCGTTGTGATTAACAATGGATAAATTTGTCTTCTGTGAGTATGTAATCCTCATCATATCTCTGGAATTTCATATGTGCTCTATGGATTAGGTCACCTTCTCTGTGATGCTATTAGAACTTTTTAAAATTCTGTGATAAGACTGTACATCATCTTTAAAGAAATTTAATGAACTTTGGAAATCTGTTTTGTTACTTAATTATCTACATTACTTCATGAGTATAGCTTCAACCACTAGGATGTCTAGAGAACTCACATGTATTTTAGCTGATGAGTACGGGACCGTTTTATATGCTGTAATTTTTACAACTTTTAATAAAGCCTGTCCTTGTATGAAACGATTGTACTAAAAACCTATCCATTCTTGTTGCTTCTTTCTCGCGTATATATATATATATATATAAAAATTAGAAAAAACTCCACCTTTTATCAATTCAAAATGAAAAATTAAATTACATCATCTAGAAAATTACATATAATAGAAATATTAAATATAAGATAAAGAATAATATACCAATGATTAAGTAATGTGCAAAATAACGTATATATTTGGTAATTTATTTTCTAATTTATATATATATTATATTTTGTGAAATTTGATTTAGTATTTCTAAATTGAATTTTTCCCTGTAAGTTTGGAATAATATTCCCTCAAATTATTATTATTATTATTATTATTATTATTATATATATATATTAACAAGTTTTACAATGGAGATATAAACTAGTTTATTAATTATTTAACATGCCTACAAGTGTTTCACTTTGCACCCAATTTAAATTACAAAACATGTATAATATGCTTGCATCATTTTGATATATTTTGTAATTTAAATTGGGTGCAAAGTGAAACAGTTGTAGGCAAATTTAAATAATTAATAAATTAATGTATATCCATTGAACCTCTCCATGTTCAAATTTATTAATAATATCTGATATTTTATAATATATTTATTGAAGAAATATCTCTTCGAAATATAATATATTAAACCAGGGTATCTTGGACAAAACTATCCCTATAAGAATTTTAAATATCCTGATAGTGTGTGTATATATATATATATATATATATATATATATATATGCATGTATGTATGTCTATATATAGAGGTGTGTGTATGTATGGTAATATATGTACATATACACACACATACACATTACTCAGTGATTGAACTCATACCCACCAAGCAAAACTTAAATGTTAATCAAATTTCATATTAACTATGGAAAAAGATGAACAATATATTTAGAATTCATGTTTTCCATCAATTAACAGACCAATGTTAAAATTCTTAATGAAAATAAACAAAGGGAAGACAAACAAAGAATACATAGATTCAGACAAGAGAAAAACCCACATGACTGAAAAAGTGTAGAAATATAAGGCAAAGATATAACAATCAAAGAAGTGAACTTTGAAGATTAATACACCAATAGAAGAAACAGGAGACATTCTGTTTAAATGTTATATCGTTTAGTTTGCTATTTCAAAGAAAAACAGAGTGTAGATTAACATTTTAGACATTTGTCCATCATCAAAAATGAAAGAAAGAAAGAAAAGTGAAACATTAGATGAGAGAGAGGGGAAAAGAAAGGAGAGAAAGAGAGTAAGAAATCATGAATATATGAAGAAAGAATGTGAGGGGATGTAGGAGGAAATTGAAGTGCTAGAAAGCAACCAGGGAAGTTTTAAGGAAAAGAAGAATGGGTAGGAGTGTAGATGTATATACCGGAATTTATTTGACTCTGGAAGTGAACATGTATATGGATACATATATGTATGTATACACACACACACAAATAGATAGATAGATATACATACATATATGCAGTGGGAGGGCAGGTGTTTAAATATATGCGTATATTTCTCAGTGTGTATAAGGATGAGTGAATGCACATTTCTTCAATGTTACATGTAACTCTCTCTTTCTCCCTCTTCATATATATATATATATATACATATATACACAGACATATATATATATATACATACACACATACATATATATATATACATATATCATATATAATATAGATGCATAAATATATGTATGTATATACATATATGCACAAACACACACATATACACACTCACACGCATGTGAATGTGTAAATGTAGCAATATATTATGTCACTCTGTATAATGCACACAAGTTTATGCATGTTTGTGTATAAGTGACAATGATGATGCAGTTAATTTGCATGTGTATATATATGTATAAATATATATGGAGCTCAGAGGATATGTGTGTGTATAGCATGAGTGAGTTACATGCACATGTATTTGTGTGTATACATACAGATATATATACATGTGTGTGTATGTGTATGTATATATATATATGTTTGTATATATATATGTGTGTGTATGTATAGTTATATGCTGCTAAAGTACTCCATTTATCTTGGCTGTGTGTATCTGCAGATGTATGTGTGTATGGATGTATGTGTGTATATATATATATGTGTGTGTGCATGTGTATAAACATGTATGTGTGTCTCCATGTGCATGGTGATCAATGTGTGTGCATTTGAGCACACACATTGTGTGTACATTGTGTGTACATGTGGTTGTGTGTGTTTGTGTGTGTGTATAGTAAAGGAACCCCATCAATCTAAGCTCTATGGAGCTCATCCATCAATTAAAGGACACAACTGGCAGCCCCTACTAGCAACGGACTCTAATATTACAGCCACTACATGCACACACATATATATATGCAAATACACACACACACACACATAACACACACACACACACACACATATATATATATATATATATATATATATATATATATATATATATATATATATATATATACATACTCACATACACACATAAATGTACAGAGATACAGATATATACATATATATATATATGCATGTATATATATGTATATATGTACTGGCTTGTATACATACGGCTATTTTCAAACCATGTAATCTGTTTGTTGGTCTGTGTCTGTCTGTGTATAGAAACTGCATATACAATGTGCACTCAAATACTAATGACTGTACTAATATAAACCTGTAAACACATGATTGGTCACAGATGCACATGTAACCATGTATACATGTGTATACATATGAGGTGAATATATATATATAACATACACATATATGTCCGTGTGTGTGTATATCATCATCATCATCATCATCATCATTTAGCGTCCGTTTTCCATGCTAGCATGGGTTGGACGGTTCTACTGAGGTCTGTGAAGCCAGAAGGCTTCATCAGGCCCAGTCAAATCTGGCAGTGTTTCTACGGCTGGATGCCCTTCCTAACGCCAACCACTCCGTGAGTGTAGTGGGTGCTTTTTACGTGCCACCCGCAGTGGTGCCAGACAGAGCTGGCAAACGGCCACGAACGGATGGTGCTTTTTATGTGCCACCGGCACGAGGATGTCTGTATATACACATATATATGCACATATATATATATGTAATTATATCTGTATGTATATGTGTGTGTATGTATATGTATATATGTACTTTCATGTATGTATATATAAATATATATATATATATACACATACATGTACATAATACATGCAACTCACATACATAGGCACATATACATGCAGATATATATACATATATATATTTATATGTTTGTATATAAACATACATAGACACACACATACATACATATATATGTACACACACACACACACACACACATATATATATATACATACATACATGTATATGCTTATATATATGGTGTGACTGTGTGGTATGAAGCTTGCTTCCCAACTAAACGGTCCCAGGTTCAGTCCCACTGTGTGGCACCTTGCCCAAGTGTCTTTTCTACTATAACATCGGGCTAACCAAAGCCTTGGTAGTTGGAAACTGAAGGAATCCTGTCGCACACATATATTATATATATATATATATACATGTGTGTGTGTGTGTGTGTGTGTGTGGTGTGTGTGTGTGTGTGTGTATGTGTGTGTTTGTGTGTGTGTGTGTATAGATATATATATGTATATATATATATATATATATGTATATATATTATATGTATATTATATTAATACGTAATATATATATAATATATATATAGTATATATTATGTGTGGTGTGTGTGTGTGTATATGTTTGTGCATGTGTGTGTCTATGTTTGTCCCTCCACCCTCTCTTGACAACCAATGTTGGTGTGTTCATGTCCCTGTAACTTAGCAGTTCAGCCTAAGAGACTGATAGAATAAATACTAGGCTTATAAAGAATAATTCCTGGGGTCAATTTGTTCGACTAAAAGCAGTGCTCCAGCATGGCTGCAATCAAATGACTGAAACAAGTAAAAATAAAAAATAAACGAATAAAAGAATATATACACACACATACACACACATATATATATATTTATATGTATATTTCCAGCCATTCTCAGAGAGAGTCTCATCGAGGAAGTAGTTGACAATATCAATGATTGGTGTGTGAAATGAGAGACTGTGTATAGACTTTGGCAGTGTATATAGAGACAAGTGTATGAGTGGTGGTGCACCAGTTGCCTTGTGAGGCTGCAGAAGTTGCACATCTGTGCAGTGTAAGGAGCACAATTCTCTCAGTAGTGCTGCTGCTGTTGATGCTGTTTGGTGACACTTGAAACTACTGCCTATACTTTACCTGGATCAATCTTATATACAGTTGTAGATACATACACACACATATCCACACTATATACACACACACACACACATATATATACATAAACATACACACATATATATATTTGTATATGCATATATATATATACATATACAATTATATACACATTTAAACTCTAAAGTTATACACACTAAATTATATTTGCACACAACTCATTCTACATACACATAATTACACATTATTCACATATATACACTTTTACACACCCTGTATATACACACTGAACCTTTCTTGCCCACTTCTTCATTTACTGACATAACTGTATACACAGCACATCATACACACACATACACATACACACACACATACACAACAGACACACACATACACACACAGACACACACATACACACACAGACACACATATACACACACAGACACACACATACACACACAGACACACATACACACACAGACACACATATACACACGCACACACACAACATAGAACTAACAGACACACATACAGTGAAAAATACGTATTTCCACTCATACATAACATCACACAGATGTTTACACATAGACACACACACACACACACATATATACCTTTACGCATAATTACATACACACGCACACATACATTTTCACACCAACAAAAGTTTGTGACAGACTGAAACATATGAATATTCACATTCATACTTTGTAACAAATCACATACACACACACACACTATCACACATACACACACACACACTATCAGACACACACTATCACACACACACACACACACACACACTATCAGACACATATACACACTATCACACTAACTTAATATACACACTGTCATAACACACATACACATATATACATATACACATGCACACACCATTACCATAATGCACTGCCACACTGCAAAAACATAACAGAAACTCACACATACTTTACTGAAAATTTATCATTAACATATACACACACCTTCACAACAGCACACACACTCACATATACATAGACCATCGCAACAGCACACAGACACACCATCAAAACAACACACACACATACACACATTATAAACAACAACACACATAGAAACTCACACAAACACACAATCAAAACAACACACGCGCACCATCAAAACAACACACACACATACACACATCATCAACAACAACACACACAAACACACAATCAAAACAGCATACACCATACACAACAACACACATACCCACATAGAAACTCACGCATACACACACACAATCACAACAGTACACAGACACACCATCAAAACATCACACGCATACCATTAAAACAACACACACACACACATGCACGGATACACACGCACTTTATAGTAAAAAACTCACCTCTCACCCACTGCCCCCTCCCCGCCGCTGCCAAGCACGCATCACAACCCCACCATCCGCATAGAGATATCATCTTAAACCGGAGATGTGACAACACCAGTTTGATGCCATCACCATACGAAGCAGCAGCCAGAAGAGAGAGAGAGAGAGAGAGAGGAGAGAGAGAGAGAGAAAGAGAGCAAGGGAAAGACAGAGAGAGAACGTGTGTGTCCGTGTGTGTGCTTATGCATGTGCGTAAGAGCGTGTGTCGGTGCGTCGTGTGTAGTTGATGACTAGAGCGCTGTCAGGAACAACGGAACAGAGATGGAACGGCTTGCCTGCAGGTAGGTGCAACTTTACACCTCTCTCTTTTCACTGTATGTATACAGACCGCACACATACATACATACATACAAACATTCATACACACATACATACATACATACATACACCGTACATACATACATACATACATACATACAAACATTCATACATACATACATACATACATACATACATACATACATACAAACATTCATACATACATACATACATACAGATAGACAGGTAGATAAATACATTCAGACATATGTTTATACATACACAAATCTATATATATATGTATACATAGATACATACATACATAAATACATACACATGAGTACATATATATATTTATACACACATGTGTATGCATATGCATATACACACATACATACTCATACATACGTACATACAAACTTACATATATGCATACATACACATATACACCTATACATACATGCACACATATATATATAAACACACATATAGTTATATATATATATATATGTGTGTGTGTGTATATATAATGTGTGTATATATAATGTATTTGTATATATATACTTAAATGTATGCATCCATATATATACATCTATATATACACCCTGAACACGCATCGCAAAAGAATAACAACAAGTAAAGGAGCTACTATAGGGTTTGTTCATCTGCTAGAAATAGTAACCAAATCTCCCTCAAACCATACCCTACCAAACATGTTAAAGAAGGAAAACTTACAGTGATGTTGTCCGAGGTACATTATGCCTAGTAAAATAATGTTGGGATGGTCGTGGATGGAATAGTTCTGGTCACATAATAAGTCTGTTGGATAAGAATAACTTGGGTGCTAAGTAACAACAACAACAACAAGAACAACTCTAACGACATTTGTAACAGTTGTTAACATCAACAACAACAACAACGACAAAAGTGTTTGTAACAACATCAAGAACAATAACAACAACAACAACAACAACAACACATATAAACAACATGCTTGATGATAACATCAACAACAATTACATCACTGATGACTGCAATAACAACAAAGACACGTTCAACTACTACTACTAACTACTACTACCACCACCACCACCACCACCACTACTACTACTTCTACTACTACTACTACTACTACTACTACTACTACTACTACTACTACTACTACTACTACTACTACTACTACTACCACTACAACTACTTCTACTGGTATTACTACAGTTTACAACAACAACAGTAACAACTTCACCCATAAACAACAACAAAACGAAGACTAAAGCCCCTTGGCACCACCTCACAAAAAAGATTGTCTCCCACTCTTCTTCACACACACACACACACATGTACTTTCTCATACACACCACCGTATATTCACACACACACATATACACACTTACAAAACTAACAAACATACACACACATACAGGTAATCTCTCTCCCTCTCTTTCTATATATACATCTCTCTCACTTTCTCCCTTACACACACACACACACACACACACACTCTGACAGGTAATGTCCCTCCCTATACAGACCGCACACATACATACATACAAACATTCATACATACATACATACAAATTTACATACATACATTCATACAAACATATACACACATACAACCCTATAAACTTATACATACAAACATCCACACATATACACCCACTCCCCTGATATTCTGTTGATAAAAACAGACAACAACAATAACAACAACAACAGCAGTATTGAAAAGAGTTTGTCAATATGAATTTGTAAAATAGTAATTTTGTAAAAAGTGAAGAAATTCTTCGAACAGAAAAGAGAGGGAGAAGGAAGGTGTGGTGGGGGTGGGGGAGGATTAGAAGGGGCTGGGAGAGAAACCAGGAATGGTTTGTGGGGCCCTCACAACATTACACTGTGGCTTTTACTACATTTTGTTGATGCCTTACTACAATATCTTGGCCCCTCCCACTATTTTCAGAATTGGACAATTTCCCACTGAGTCGGCCTCAAACATATTTTAATGTGGGTTTGTTTACAGTGATTTATTTTGAGTTTAGAGAAAGTGTTGAGTGGATTTTAGTAATGATACTAAGTGGGGTTTAGTACAGGGGTTGAGTGGAGTTTAGTGTGGGTACTGAGTAAGGAATTCCTATAATTTCTCTGGTATACATGCTAAAAATAATTTGATTTATTTTTTATTATGGAGATGTACTTACATAGCAAGTGACCTGATCTGAGATTGTGTGCTGAAACAAAAACAAGTGCAGCGTAGGTGTTTATAAGCCATTTAAAAACATGCAAAAACTGTTAAATTCACTTTAACATTTAAATTTAATTTGTCAAAATATCTTCGTTGCTTTGAGACCGTGACCAGTTCACTGAGATGCAGCACAGAATTTTGTCAGTGAACAGGTCGCAGTCTCAAAGCGACGAAAATATTTTGACAAATGAAATTTACATGTTAAAGTGAATCTAACAGTTTTTGTGTGTTTCTTAAATAGCTTATAAACGCCTTCCACGCTGCAATTGTTTTATTTTTAAGGAAATTTAAATAAGTTTTTAAATGTTTTTCTATAGAATGAGGTATTGTTGAATGTAGGTTTTATTGGGTTTGTGGGAGTGTTTGAGTGGAATTGGATAATGTTTAAAATTGGTTAGAATAATCTGTAGAGTTTGGGTGGAACTGAAATGGGATTCATTATCATGCGTAGAGTGTCTGTGGTATTTGGTTTGTGTTACATCATAAGTTGGAATTACATGAGGTTTGGGGTTAAACTTCGTATTTTTTTTATTTTCATGGAAATGGGTAAATTTTCTGGGATTCTATAGAATCTCCTATTTCTTTCTAAATTTTGTTCCCAATCCCGCATACATTTTGTGCCATGCATTTTCTGTACTTTACATGTAGAATTTCCAAAAGATATTCTACAGAACCATCTTAAAAGATTCTTTCAGTTTCAGCAGATACTTTGTTGATGATGGGTAACACTTGCTTAATTTTCATCAAACCCATAAACAAGCCATTCCAGCTGTGGCCATCCAGTCTATTTCCACATAAAATGTATCTGGATTCATATTATCTGATACATCCTCATTTTTAAAACAATACACTTGAGGAATATTTGACTACCATTTTTAGCAAATTGAGCAGTTCCATAGAGACTCTTTCAAAGATGTTCCTTTCTGGAATTCATTGTATAAAATCCAGTGTAGACTTGTGTGAGGAGGACCAAATTCTATGCAAACATTTTGCTGACCTCTGGGTGTCTAATGGAGTGACCATGGGATTGAGAAATTTAAAAGTACAGAATTATTGATTCAATCTCACAGCAAGGTACTTGAGGTGACTATATTCTACCATAGCATTGGTTGACCAATTCTTGTGAGAAAAATTTAGTTTGGCTTCATCAGACGAAGAATGTTAGCGTCTGGTCCCTAATATTGGCAGGCGAGGGGATAACTAAAATATGGGGTCTTTTACCTCTGGTTTTCTCAAACATGATAGGAAGGCTGTGAATGAGAAATGAGAAGAAAAAATCCAAAGAAATTCAGAGATGGCTTTATAAAGTGGCAATGTGTCAGGGTGTTGTTGCTGTTGTTGTTGTGTGACAGACTCAACACATTGATTGGTTTAACATCAACACCTGCTCATTGGGTACCTTTCATGAAGTACCTCTGTGGTAAGGATTCAAGACAGGTCTCTCTGCTCTGAGGGTAACATACATTCTCCCTCCTATCACTTTTGGCACTTAACTACACTTGACTGTGTCCTTCAGGGGTTATTACTGGTATCCAGTTGTACAGTAAGGAATATTACACAAGAACATCCAATGACACAGTATTCAGCAAAATGACAATAATAAAATAATGACTTGTTTCTAACATCACACAAAGCTTGAGATTTTGGTGGAAGGGGAGGGGTTAATTGATTAAATCGATCTCAGTACTTGATTGGTATTTTAATTTATTAACGCTGGGAAAATTAGGGACAAAGACGACCTCACTGAAATTTGATCTCAGATTGTAAAAAGCTTGAATAAATCCCACAAGACATTTTGCTAGGTGCTCTACTGACTCTGCCAATATTCTATCAGCCTCTTCCACACACACACACATGTGTTTGTGTGTGTGTATACATATATATATGTATACATATATAAATAGAGTAATCCGTTGCCATATCACGGTTCACCTACCATTGTTCATTATTTAAGCTTACGTCAGTTCCTCCCTGGTGTTGTTTTGCAATTATAATCAAATAAATATATACAAATTATAAAAATAATAATAATAATAAATATACAGTACAGAACTGTTTCTACTTTGCAGATTTTCACCTATCATGAGTGTTTTGGAATGTCACACCCATGATAGTCAAGGTATTACTGTGTGTGTGTGTGTATATATATATATTATATATATATATATATATATATATATATATATATATATATATATATATATATATATATATATACATACATATATACACATACATGCAGGAGTGGGTGTGTGATAAGTGGCTTGCTTACCAACCACATAGTTCGGGTTCAGTCCCACTGTGTGGTACCACAGGCAAGTGTCTTCTACTATTGCCTCGGGCCAACCAAAGCCTTGTGAGTGGATTTGGTAGATGGAAACTGAAAGAAGCCTGTTGTGTATATATATATATATATGATGATGATGATGATGATGATGATGATGATGATGATATATATATACACATACACACATATGTGTGTGTGTTTGTTCCCCTGATCAACATTGCTTGACAACAGATGCTGGTGTGTTTACGTCCCTGTAACTTAGGGGTTCGGCAAAAAGAGACCAATAGAATAAGTACTAGGCTTACAAAGAATAAGTCCTGGGGTTAATTTGCTCAACTAAAGGTGGTGCTCCAGCATGGCCACAGTCAAATGACTGAAACAAATAAAAGAATAAATGCAGGAAAATACATATATATATATATATATGCAATTGAAAGGGTTAGAGTGAACAAGCCATGAGGAATGGAATATCCAACGCTATATACATATATATATATATATTATATATATATATATATATATATAATATATATATATATGGCGCAATGGCCTAGTGGTTAGGGCAGCGGACTCGCGGTCGCAGGATCGCGGTTTCGATTCTCAGACTGGGCGTTGTGTGTGTTTAATTGAGCGAAACACTAAAAGCTCTACGAGGCTCCGGCAGGGGGTGGTGATCCCTGCTGTACTCTTTCACCACAATGGCGGTGCCCCAGCATGGCCACAGCTCAAGAGCTGAAACTGGAAAACGAAAACGAAAACAGATATATTATATATATAGCTATATGTATATAGCTTTTATATATGTATAACATTTGTGTGTGGAAGATGCACAGGTACAATAAACAATGAAAATATACAGAATATATACTCCATCAACTGCCCAGGGAACAAGCCAGAGGTAGTAGATAGCTTCTGTTATCTAGGTGACCAAGTTAGTAGCAGAGGTGGATGCTCTGAGAGATGAGAATAAGAATAGGCTGGGCAAAGGGGCCTCTCTCTCAGAGTGAAAGGCAGACTGTATGATGCCTGTGTGCAAACAGCTATGCTATACAGCAGTGAATCATGGACTGTGACAGCCAAGGGCATGCACAGGCTTGAAAGAAATGAAGATGGTATGCTTCACTGGATGTGCAATGTCAGTGTGCATCCGTGACAGAGTGAAAGCATCTTGAGATAAAGTTGGGCATAAGGGGCATCAGATGTGGTGTGCAAGAGAGAAAACTGCACCAGTATGGTCATGTGATGTATATAAACAAGGACAGCTGTGTAAAGAAGGGTCAATCTCTAACTGTGGTAGAGGCAGACCCAGGAAGACATGGGACAAGGTGGTGAAACCTGATCTTCGAACTTTGGGCCTCACAGAGGCAATGACTAGTGACCGAGACCTTTGGCAATACACTGTGCTTGAGAAGATCTGTCAAACCAAGTGAAATTGTAGTCGTGGCTGATGCTTGTGTCACATAACTGGCACATACCAAGCACCTTTCGAGCAATGGGCCTCGAGGAAGCAAAGTGGCCAATGCTAATGGCATGTGAAAAGCTCCTTTTGCGTGTTGGGCCTTAGGGAGGCAATGACTGAGACCTTTGGCATTATGTCATGCTTAAGGAGACCCACCAAGCTGAGCAAAATCACAGTTGTGGCAGATACTGGTGTCACGCAAATGGCACCTGTGCTGGTGGCACGTAAAGGTACCCATTACATTCTCAGAGTGGTTGGTCTTAAGAAGGGTATCTAGTCATAGAAACCATGCCAAATCAGACTGGAGTCTGGTGCAGCCTTCCTGCTTGCCAGCATTGGTCAAACTGTTCAACGCAGCATGGACAGCGGATGTTAAGGATAATGATGATGATGAAATATATATATGTATGTATATATATATGGTATATATATACAAAGACACACATACATATATATATAAATATAAATATATAGACATATATATGCTTATATATTTGTACACACACACACATATATATATACATATATATATATATATATATATATATATATATATATATATATATATAATGGCCTATGGTTATAGCGGACTCGCTATATATGGGCGTTTGTGATAGCTATAAAAGCTATCAGTGATCTGCTGTACTCTTTCACCACAATGGCGGTGCCCCAGCATGGCCACAGCTCAAGAGCTGAAACTGGAAAAACA
>NC_043010.1:58798139-58815639 GCF_006345805.1 Octopus sinensis | reverse complement strand
TGAAAGTGGGGGGTGAAGGGATAAAAGTAAAGTTGAAATTCCCCCACCCCCATCGATGACGGGGGGGGTGACAGGTTGTAGAGAAGGGCAAAGTTAGAGTGTAATGTGTAGAGAGGTAAGGGTAGACCAATACCATCCCTTAAACATGGGGCTAATGAATGGATGAGGGAGGGGTGTTAGGGTGGTTAGCACTGGGTGGGTGGTGGAAATGAGAGATGGGAAACAGAATGTTGTGAATGGGGGAAGAGGGAAATAATTTAAAGGATGGTGGTAGGATGTGAACAATAGGGTGATGGACAGGGTGGGAGAAGCAAGTGATGTAAGGTGAAACGAAGTACCAGGATGTAATTTGTACCCTTGGCAGGGCACAAAATATGTCATCCTCCAAACACTTAGTTTGTGAGGGTGGTTTACAATGGAGAGGTTAGGTCTTCTGCAGCATCACCAGTGAAGAAGGTCCTTTGCCATCTCCTCAATGTGAGGCAGCATCTTCACGTCATCCCTCACCTCTGTGTCCCAAGTCTTCCTTGGCATCCCTCGGCTGCAGGTTTCATTTCCTTGGAGTGCTTCTACTATAACCCTCCTCCATCTCACTCAAGTAAAACAACTCAGTCTTCTTTCCTCTGCTACAACCCCCCCCCCCCGAATCTTTCTTAAACTCAGATTTCCTCTCAGCTCACTTCTATCCCATCATCCCCCCCCACACACACACACACACATCTGAAGTGGTGGTGGTGGTGGTGGTGGTTGATGTTGTGGTGGTCCTTGAACGACTGTGGTTCTTCACTGTTACACTGAGTCAGGTTATTCTCTCCAGATGGCACTGTTTTTTATGAATTTCTTCCCAAGTGAGAGAGAAAAAGAGGGGTATGGACAGAGGGAGGGAGAGAGAGAGAGAAGTACAAATGTATAACAGTTTAATATAAGTTCCTTGGTAGCAATAAATAAGTAAGGATTTATTAGTGGTACTGATTATACACACACCATATCAGTATAATATATACAGAGTATATGTATGTATATATACATATATATATATATATATATATATATATATATATATATATATATATATGTATGTATGTATGTGTATTTATGTATATATATGTATGTATATACATGTTGACTAGATAGACAGACACAGTGTGTAGATGTTGCCTAAATGTTGTGAGTAACCTATTCTTCACTCAAACCAGACATACCACTGGTATATTGACAACCATACCATTGACAAGTAAACAACATCATGAGATGTCATTATTTTGACTTTGATAGTAATGGTTGAGATGGTTGTTGGTGGTGGTTGTGATGGTATTGCTGGTAGTGGCAATGATGATGATGGTGGTGGTGGTGGATTTTGTGATGATATTGTTATTGTTGTTGTTGTTGGTAGTGGTGATGATGGTGTTGTTATTGGTGGTGGTGGTAGTTGATTGTAGCAATAGTGTTTTTGTTGTTGTTATTGTTGGTGATGTTGCGATGGTGGTTGTGGTAGCCTGTGCAGCGATGGTTAGTGGTGGCAGCGATGGTGGTGGTGTGGTGGTGGTGGTGTTGATGTTGTGGTGGTCCTTGAACGACTGTGGTTCTTCACTGTTACACTGAGTCAGGTTATTCTCTCCAGATGGCACTGTTTTTATGAATTTCTTCCCAAGTGAGAGAGAAAAAGAGGGGTATGGACAGAGGGAGGGAGAGAGAGAGAGAAGTACAAATGTATAACAGTTAATATAAGTTCCTTGGTAGCAATAAATAAGTAAGGATTTATTAGTGGTACTGATTATACACACACCATATCAGTATAATATATACAGAGTATATGTATGTATATATACATATATATATATATATATATATATATATATATATATATATATATATATATGTATGTATGTATGTATGTGTATTTATGTATATATATGTATGTATATACATGTTGACTAGATAGACAGACACAGTGTGTAGATGTTGCCTAAATGTTGTGAGTAACCTATTCTTCACTCAAACCAGACATACCACTGGTATATTGACAACCATACCATTGACAAGTAAACAACATCATGAGATGTCATTATTTTGACTTTGATAGTAATGGTTGAGATGGTTGTTGGTGGTGGTTGTGATGGTATTGCTGGTAGTGGCAATGATGATGATGGTGGTGGTGGTGGTGGATTTTGTGATGATATTGTTATTGTTGTTGTTGTTGGTAGTGGTGATGATGGTGTTGTTATTGGTGGTGGTGGTAGTTGATTGTAGCAATAGTGTTTTTGTTGTTGTTATTGTTGGTGATGTTGCGATGGTGGTTGTGGTAGCCTGTGCAGCGATGGTTAGTGGTGGCAGCGATGGTGGTGGTGGTGGTGGTGGTGTTGGTACTAGCAATATTTATTGGTGTTGTTTGTATTGTTATCAGTGGGATGGTGGTAATGATGAGGATGGTGGTGGATGGCTGATATCAATGAAGATAACAATAAGATGTTAGAAGATGCTTGGAGGTGGTGATGATGATGATGATGATGATGGTGTTGATGATGATGATGATGGTGTTGATAGTGATATTAGTGATATTGGGTATGTTGGTGATGCTGGTGATGTTTTATCGTTATTCAAAGGATAATATCTTTGACATCTCTTTGCTTGTCATCCTTAATGCCAGATTGATGATAATGAAGGAAATGCTGGTGGTAGGGGTGGTGGTGGTGGTGCTACTGGTTGGTAGTGGCGGCGTTAACCGTTTCAGGTGATGGGGAAGATGACAATGACAAAGGTGAGAACAAGGAAGATGATGATGATGATGATGCTGATGACTGGTGGTGGTGATGATGATGATGGTGGTGGTGGTGGTAGTGATGGTGCTGTTGATATTAGTGATAATTATAATGATGTTGATGGTGATGATGCTGATGATGGTGGTGGTGATGGTGGTAGTGATAATTATAATGATGATGATAATGATGATGATGGTAATGATGATGACAGTGATACCAAGAGTTCATCAATATTGATTTACTACCATCACTACTGCTACTACTGCTGCTGCTGTAATTGTTGTTGTTGTTGTGATAACAATAATGTCCTTGATGGTCGTTGGTAGTTTGACACCATCCACCCCCCCCACAAACCCACCACCACCACTACAATTCCTTCCCCACCCCTACACCCCCCCACTATTTTATTACCAAAACAACTCACAACTTATGCACTGCTTCCCAACACCAACAGAACACCACGCTGCATCGTTACATCACCACCACCACCACCACCAGTGCCACATCAGTACTCACTACCATCTTGGCACACTACTACCATACCATCACCACATACCACAGAACTAACCCCTCTACCATCACTTCAACTTGTTCTTCATTCACCACTCCACCCAGTCACTGACAGGACTCCAAAACAACAACATCAACCCCCCACCCACTCCACCATCACTAATGCTTCTACTACTACATTTACTACTACTACTGCTTCTACTACTACCATTGCTACTACTACTACTACTACTACTACTACTACATGCCATCAACTCTATAACATGCACCACTACTACCAATACTAACTTCATACCAACGCCACCACATTGTACCGATACCACTGCTGCTGCTACCATTACTACTACTACTACTACTACCACCACCACCACCACCACTACTACTACTACTACTAATATTTATACAGCTATACACTCCACCAATTTCACACATTACTATGATCACCACTATACTGTACCAATACTACTACTACTACTACTATTAGTAAACACACCATCAATTACACACTGCCATCACCACTACAACCACCACTACCTACTACTACTACTACTACACACCATTAATTACACCCCCACCGCCGCCATCCCCATCGCCATCGCTGCAGTACACAACAGCAATACCAAGACTAATCTCTGGTCTCAATCTGTAAACTTGTTCGTTTGACAGGCACGGACATTGAGATACTATAGAAATGAATAGGGTAACCACTCTCTACTGCCATCTCCCTTCGTTTCCCTTGCCCCCCCCTCTCTCTCTCTCTCTCTGTTGCCTGGCGTGCAGCAGCCAGAATTTTCACTGCAGTTTACCAATTCCTAGCGCACCCAACACCAACAGATATTAACTCATGCATTAATTGATGAAAACTCCTAAAGGATTGCAATCTTTGATTAGGTTTACAGAACCATCCTTGCTGCCACCACCACCACCACCACCACCACCACAACCACCGCCATCCCCATCGCCACCATCTCCAATGACAATGAAATTTAATCACCGCTACCAACTCCACCAATTCTGCTACTATCACTGGTGTTTGTGAATCTGGCCTTTTGGTTTGGCCTTCCAGCTTCTTCATCTTGCCGTTGCCTGTCACATCTCTTGTCCGTTACACACAATGCGATAACAAGCTTCTGCAGATCTAGCAAATATTCTGTGTCTAATTAACATAAGGCGTTACTGCGAATTAACATCAAAGAGGCACTGGGAAAAAATTTTAGGGGACAGACATATTGGTTTTTAAATTTTCCCAACGAAATATTGAATATTTTTATGACCAAATCCAACCATGTTAGTTCTGGTGAGAAGTCTTTTAGCTTGTTAGGTAACCATTGTAGCATTGTAGACGTTTGAGGTTCGTTAAAAGACTACAACACAATACATCTTATTAGATTATTTAATTTTAAAAATTTAGAAAGAATAGTCATTGATTATGGGATTCTGTCAACCATGGGGTTGGGAGGTGGGGATGGATTTTAAAAAAGGATCTTTGTTATACTGTCTTTTTTTATATTATTTAGACTGAAGACAATGAATAGCTTCCATGGTTGTTTTCAAACTGTGTTAGGTTGTTTATGTCAGTGGTGAAGGGCATATCTGGAAAATCTATTGGAAGAAATTTCACCATAAAGGGGGCACACAAGCAGACTGTAAGCTAGAAAACTCATTTGAAAGAAATTACTTTTCTCTAATTAGGAGGTTAGTTTACAAATGAAGTTGCCATTTCAAAAAAAAAAACGACTAATCTTTTTTTGTTTTTGCAATTTTTATGATAAATTTCCTGTATCTAGTGTCGGGTGGTGATTGTTGCTTTGACTGAGAACCACAATGTCTTCTTGAACCAATTTAAATGGAGACATCCACTAACTTTAGACTCTTTCTATGCATAACACCACTTCAACCTTACTGAATCTTCATGTCTCTGCTTGTGTTATCTCTCTATATATAAAGCTGAAGTTGTCTGTGTGTGGCAGGTTTGGTAGCCTTCAACTAACACTATCTCCTCCGAGACCCTGCGGTGCAAGTTGACCAAAATTGAGAGTATGATAGAAGAAGGCTTGCTCTTTATTTCATAGAAGATAAAATTCAAATCGGACCATGTTAAGACCAAAAATTATTTACATCAAAAAGGTGCTTTTTTTCTATGAAAATCCCTATTTTTTACGATTTTTTTAATGCTGTGTCACCATTTTTCGGTGTATTTCAACCAGAAAAATGTTCACTTAAAGAGAATAACAAGCTACATAATGCAAAATTTTTACTTTTCAAAAATTCCAATTCTAAAGGGTCGAAACAAACCCGAGCAACACCAGGCGATACTGCTAGTTCTATTATAATTTTAGCTTGATTTTGGAAGAAGAAGATTTATTATTATTATTATTATTATTATTCAAAGATTTAAGGCAGTGAGCTTGCAGAATCATTAACACACCAGGAAAAATACTTAGTATTCTTTCCCTCTCTATGTTGTGAGTTCAAATTACACCGAGGTCAATTTTGCCTTTTTTCCTTTCAGGGTTGGTAAAAAATTTCTAGTTGAGCACCGGGGTCAATGTAATCGACTTCACCCCTACCACTGCCAAACTTGCCGGCCTTGTGCCAAAATTTGAAACCCTTATTATCCAAAGATTTATTGGGACAAGTGTCCTCCTCACAACTATAGTCACAACATTTCAGCCACTGAATTCTCCAAACTTCTTCAGGTACCTCTTGTATTAATTCCCAAAATTTCAAACTGAAACGAACCCTTTTTGGGGGTAAATTGCTAAGAGGAAAATATTTCAGGCAGGGACAATAAAATGAAATAATCTCCAGAAACCCTATGGCTTGAATAATAGGTTTGATATGAAATTCAGGGACTGTTACTAGATATGTCAGGTACCTGAAGATGGCTGGAACACACACTGGCTGAAATGTTGTGACACAAGGCTGGATATTTCAGAGTATAATAATAATAATAATAATAATAATAATAATTCTTTCCAAGTTTGATGGAAGGCCAGCAGTTTCAGAGAAGAGGAGTAAGTCACTTACATCAAACCAAGTGCTCAACAGGTACTTGCTGTATTTTAATGTGTATAAGGAACCCTGGTGTATAAAGAAGCCCCTAATTTGGGCGTGGGGTAAAATTTAGAAAAAGGTTTTGTAAGGGATTATATACTGTTCATGTATAAGAAACTCCCATATTTTTTTAACCTAATTTTTAACAAAAAAGGTTTCCTTATACACGTTAAAATAGTACTTTGTTAACCCCAAAAGGATAAAAAGCAGAGTCAACCTCAGTGGACTTTGAGCTCAGAACCTGCAGACAGATAAAATGCTGGCAAGCATTTTGCCCAGTGTGTTAATGATTCTGCCAGCTCACTGCCTAATCAATGTAATCGACTTCACCCCTACCACTGCCAAACTTGCCGGCCTTGTGCCAAAATTTGAAACCCTTATTATCCAAAGATTTATTGGGACAAGTGTCCTCCTCACAACTATAGTCACAACATTTCAGCCACTGAATTCTCCAAACTTCTTCAGGTACCTCTTGTATTAATTCCCAAAATTTCAAACTGAAACGAACCCTTTTTGGGGGTAAATTGCTAAGAGGAAAATATTTCAGGCAGGGACAATAAAATGAAATAATCTCCAGAAACCCTATGGCTTGAATAATAGGTTTGATATGAAATTCAGGGACTGTTACTAGATATGTCAGGTACCTGAAGATGGCTGGAACACACACTGGCTGAAATGTTGTGACACAAGGCTGGATATTTCAGAGTATAATAATAATAATAATAATAATAATAATAATTCTTTCCAAGTTTGATGGAAGGCCAGCAGTTTCAGAGAAGAGGAGTAAGTCACTTACATCAAACCAAGTGCTCAACAGGTACTTGCTGTATTTTAATGTGTATAAGGAACCCTGGTGTATAAAGAAGCCCCTAATTTGGGCGTGGGGTAAAATTTAGAAAAAAGGTTTTGTAAGGGATTATAATACTGTTCATGTATAAGAAACTCCCATATTTTTTTAACCTAATTTTTAACAAAAAAGGTTTCCTTATACACGTTAAAATAGTACTTTGTTAACCCCAAAAGGATAAAAAGCAGAGTCAACCTCAGTGGACTTTGAGCTCAGAACCTGCAGACAGATAAAATGCTGGCAAGCATTTTGCCCAGTGTGTTAATGATTCTGCCAGCTCACTGCCTAAATAATAATAATAATAATAATAATAATAATAATAATAATAATAATAATAATGATAATAATAATAATAATGATAATAATAATAATGATAATAATAATAATAATAATGATAATAATAATAATAATGATAATGATAATAATAATAATAAGGATAATAATAATAATAATAATAATAATAATAATAATAATAATAATAATAATAATAATGATAATAATGATTTCAAATTTTTGCCACAAGAGCAGCTTGGGGAAGGGATTAAGGGGATTTACACTGGCCCCAATGTTTACCTGGTACTTAATTTATCGACCCTGAAAGGATGAAAGGCAAAGGTAACTTCGGCAGGATTTGAACTCAGAACATAGTGACAGGCGAAATACCGGTAAGCATTCCGTCTGGCATGCTAATGATTCTGCCAGCTCACCACCTGATAATGATAATAAACAAGTGTCACCTTAGTCTGATGGCTGTGGACAGCTGACACTTTCCATCACACCCAGCAAAATAAGCCGAAAGTTTTCATCAATTAATAATAATAATAATAATAATAATATTAATAATAATAATAATAATAATAATAATAATAATAAGACCAGATATAGTTGTCAGAGACCATGAAGAAAAAAAATGCTTTCTAATTGATGTATCAATACCGGCTGATGACAACGTGTCTCTAAAAGAAATGGAGAAACTCTCAAAATACAAAGACCTGGAAATAGAGGTAACCAGAATGTGGAATCTGAAAACAGAAACAATTCCTATCATAGTAGGTGCATTAGGCATGATAAAAAAATATTCAGACAAATACATAACAAAAATACCAGGACTTACAAACACATATAACATACAGAAAATTGCACTACTAGGCACTGCACACATCCTACGCAGAACACTTTCCATACAGTAACCATCAGAGCATCACAACAAATCACAACACATACCCAAGGCACACAGAGCTGCGCTCGGTAGTGAAGTGAAAGCACGCTATAAAAATAAAACTACTGAATAATAATAATAATAATAATAATAATAATAATATAACTGGGTTTCAAACCCAACAACTATCAGATTATGATATGATAGTGCAAGGAAAGAAATATTACAAAACAAATTGACCATTTTTGACAGGAGTGGACAATGGCCAAATGTCATATTTAGTATATATTAGTTATATTCAAATTAGGAACTTGGTTAGAATTTTTGCAGAAGACCGGACACTGTCAATGGCACCAAGGAATCCTGGCAATCATGTTAAACTGGACAATGGATAAAGAAATGGTTTGGTCCCTTCAATATATTTTCATACACTTTACCAAATCCCTGACAAAGCCCTTTGGTGACTACATCAGAAGATGCTGCTTGCTTTTGAGTACTTCTCAATGGGATTGAACTCGAAGTCTACATGGTCACAAATCAATCTTGATAAGCAGCCAATCATGGCGGAAACTCTAAATGGTAGACAGTAATGCAACCAGAGCTGTTTATGTCGTTTAATTTGATGTCTCAGCTTATTCCTGAGACACAGCCGGCTCGATTATTTGATCGTTGTTAACAATTCACCTACAATCAGTCCAAGTTTTATGAAAGAAAACCGTCTGCGTATGTATATACATATACCCTGTGTGTGTGTGTGTGTGTATACCTATATATATATCTATATGTCACTAATTATACGTGTCTTTGTACGTATAAATAGTACTAAAAAAATCGTCAATGTCTCTGTACGTGTGCGTATGCACATGTACATATGTATGTATGTGTGTATATATGTCCGTATCTATGTGTCTCACTAAGTAGGTATGTATAATACGTGTATATTATTGCTATTTATTTAGCTCCAGTTATTGCTAATGTGTGTGTGTGTGTGTGTGTGTGTATACCTATATATATATCTATATGTCACTAATTATACGTGTCTTTGTACGTATAAATAGTACTAAAAAAATCGTCAATGTCTCTGTACGTGTGCGTATGCACATGTACATATGTATGTATGTGTGTATATATGTCCGTATCTATGTGTCTCACTAAGTAGGTATGTATAATACGTGTATATTATTGCTATTTATTTAGCTCCAGTTATTGCTAATGTGTGTGTGTGTGTGCGTGTGTGAGTGTGTGTGTGTGTTTAAGACATGTGTTTTCATTTCTCATTGTTGATTTTGCCTCACAAGTTTGTTTCCGGTTGGTTAGAACAACAATCGGTGGAGTAGAAAATTTATGTTCAATACTTCTAACCTTTGTTGTGTTGTAGTAATGACAGATATCAAACATATCTAAGTGAGTGTATTTCCGAATTTATTGTTTCAAGTGTCTATTGCCTTAAGTGTCTCTATCGATTGATAGAGAGAAAGAGAAAGAGAGAGAGAGAGAGAACAAACAAACGAATTTACTGGCGTAAAGTGTTTTTTTAATCCATTGTTTTCACAGTCTATTGTCTTAAGTGTCTTTGTCTATTGACCAATGACAATATCGTTCTGTGTTGACCAGGTGACCAGGTGTCGATGTCTGTTGAGTAGCTAATCATATTTGGTGGAGAGTGACCAAACGATAGTGAAAGTAGTCTATATTATTACATTAATAGATAAAAACACAGAAATCTATGGGGATTAGTTGTGATCTATGTTGGCAAAAAGTGTATTTATTGATAAAGTTTATTGTTTCATAAGATTGTATGAGAGAAAGGCAAGGAATGTCTGACGTTTCGGGTATAGTTCTTCTTCAGGGAAAGAGAAAAGTGGGGTTTTTTTTCTCTTTGAGACTTTAATTAATGAGTTTCTTGACACAGGGGAGATTGACGGGAAATGGAAGAGAATTGGTTGTGGGAGAGATGTGATGGTGGTGGGGAGAATAGTGATAGGAGAGAGTGAGATGAGAAAGAAAGAGGGTGATAAGGGAGTGAAAGGGTTTGAAGGAGAATGAAGGGTCAGCAGAAAGAAGGGAGAGGATCTTGCCGGGCATATCAATGACTGCAAAAGGTACACACACATTCATACACATGCACACCAGGGGTGTAGTCAGATTCTAAATTTAAGGAGAGTGGGCACATGAGGAAAGGCACCGTGACACATACCAAACAATTTTTAACCCGTTGATTATATATTTTATAAAAGGCCCCAATTTTGGAAAATGTGTTTGGCGGGAGTGGTTGCTCCCTGTACTCATTCATTAGCTGTCACTGACGTACACACAGACATACTCACACGCAGACACACACAGCAATATCAAAAATTAAAATGAAATTTAAAAATTAAAATGAAATAAAAAATAAAAGCCTTCTTCTGAAGATATTCCATTAGGTAGAACAGTTGTTGGTGAGCTGGGGCAGAGGAGGACAAGTTTCTTGCTCTGTCATTGCTCTTTTCCCTTCTAAACATATGACTACAGACTGGATCTGACTTTCTTCTTCACCTTCCACCCAAGCACCCCACCACTGTAACGCACATTACCCCATAACCATATCTCAAAGGTTTTCTGAGTTTTCCCTATATCCTTCATGGGAAATAACAATCCTCACAACTTTTTAATTAGAAATTCCCTAAGTCCCAACCCAGCTGTTTTCAAGGTTGTTTTCCACATGTGCCACACCCGTCCCTAGAACAACCACTGACCCAGGGGCCAGTCAACCAAAACTTCTGCTGCTTATCCCTCAGCATCTTTCTATTTCCTACTAAGTCCCCTGAATAGTCTCTTCCTCTTTGCAGCATTGTCCAAGTACTCTCCGAGCCTACCTGTGGCCGGTTATTTCTCCTCACCTGACCAATGCACTAACACACCCCACCAACACCACCACTACCAAAGCTGGCCAGACCACAACAAAGAATGGATAAGCAATACATGAGGAGAAACCCGAGTTGGAGTGTGTAGTCATAACAGAAGGTGGGTGGCTGCGGGAAGACTGGTGGACAGTTATGTCATGACATTGCCCCTACAACTGTTACTGGAGTTGAGGACTCAAGCAAACATCCAGATCTTCTTCCCTCACCATGGGGCATTACATTCCAGGAATCTCAAGAAATCCTATTTTCCATTGAGTCTAAATCACTGGTTCTCACCCAGGGTCCACATGACCCTTGGGGGCCCATATGACCCTTGGAGTTCCAGGTGGCTCTTAGGGGTTCACATAAGATTTTGTTAAAATTTATCAGTAATTAATTGCTTATGTTTCTACAGTTCCTAATAATATTTGATTAGAAATATATAATGGGACTTTTCTAAACATCAAATGTTTATTGGGATCCAGTGGAATAAAATAGGGAGCAAAAGGGTCCATAGGTAGAAAAAATGGTTGAGAAGCAAATGGGGTCTAAAGGGATGTTTTTCTCTTCTCCCTTTCCTAATCCTACTCCCCAACCACCTCTTCTGTATCATGCAAAATACCCCTATAAGGGTGGAGGTGTTGTGGCGATGGCGATGAGGTAGATTGGCAGAATGGTAAGAGCACTGACCAAAATGCCTTTTGCTATTTGTTCAGGTTCCTTACGTTCTGAGTTCAAATCCTGCTGCAGTCAACTTTACTTTCCGTTCTTTTACAGTTATTCTTTTACTTGCTTCAGTCATTTGACTGTGGCCATACTGGAACACCACCTTTAGTTGAACAGATCGACCCCCAGGTCTTAGTCATTGTAAGCCTAGTACTAATTCTATCAGTCTCTCTTGCCGAACCACTAAGTTATGGGGACATAAACACACCAACATCAGTTGTTAAGCAATAGTGGGTGGGAGGACAAACACAGACATACAAATACATATATATATTATATATATGGGGGGGGGGGGTCAATGAAATAAGTACCAGTTGTGTATTGAGGTAGATGTAATCGACTTGCTCCCACCCTTGAACTTGCTGGCCTTGTGCTAAAATTTGAAATCAATATTGTTCTGTGTGTGTGTGTGTGTGTGTATCCAAATGAGAAAATGCAAGTCTTTGTTGCAACTAGCATCGTCTATATGGTCATGTGACATCAACGTCATCATCATCATCATCATAATGTCCACTGAGGAAAATTGAAGGCTGGATGCCTTCCCTGTCTCCAACCTTCACTTATTTCCAAGCAAAGTAATAAGATTTCCCCATGGCCTGACATGAACATGATTTTGCAGAATATTGGAAATCAATGACACCATTTGTACGACAGTGACCCCCCCCCCCATCCCCATTTATGACTATTACACAATCTCAGGACAAAGACACACACACACACACAGAAACATAATGACTTAACTGGCCAAAAATTCGAAGTCACTGTCAATAATATTCCTGTTTCAGAATGTTTGTACTCTACACAAGTAATGAGTAACCCATCAGATTAATGCAAAATTGGCTTTATTACAAATGAACAAAAAAGCAAACATTAACATACATACATACATACATACATACATACATACATACATACATATGTACATACATATACAAATATATTTATGTGTAAATATTTTACACACGTGGAGGCGCAATGGCCCAGGGGTTAGGGCAGCGGACTCGCTGTCGTAGGATCGCGGTTTCGATTCCCAGACCGGACGTTGTGAGTGTTTATTGAGTGAAAACACCTAAAAGCTCCACGAGGCTCCGGCAGGGGGTGGTGGTGATCCCTGCTGTACCCTTTCACCACTCTTTCTTCTGTTGGCCTGCTCGCTTAGCCAGCAGGTGGAGTCATTCGAAGGCTAAAACAATGCGAACGCATTGTGACCAGCGATGTGTAACTACATCGGATGGACTGGTCGGTCACATGACCACGTGATATTACACACACACACACAATGGGCTTCTTTCAGTTTCTGTCTACCAAATCCACTCACCAAGTTCTTGGTGACCTGGAGCTGTTGAAGAAGGCCCATGCTGAAGGTGCAACACTGCAGGACTGAACCCAAGACCCTGTGGTTGGGAATCAGACTTCCCAATCGCACAACCACAACCACATCTGAGCCTATTGTGACCTCTGCGTGTGTGTGTGTGTCTTTAGCTCCTCTGAAGGAATATCCTTTTTTTGCTAGATTTTACTTGCAGACATTGTGGAATTCCGGCACCAAACTTTATTTTGGTGATTTTGTCAGAGAAAGGATGGCCAATAATCATGATTTTATCAAAGTGAAGATTGTGCAAAGTAGAGCAGAGGGTAGCCTCTACCTGAAGATCTGACCTCAAGAAACTCCACGAAAAGTACCCAAACACATCTGCCATCAACAGGAACTGGCCATCAGATCAGATTCCACACACTTCTGTTGACCAAATCTCTCTCAGTTTGGCCGACTTGAGACTAATAGAAAATACTTAAGAGAGCATATGGTGGGGTATCCTTGACATAAGGTGGAAGAGATATGCCCAGGGTATCATGTGGCAGAAGACTCAGGTCCAGGGTACCATAAGGTGCAATGGACATACCTTAGGTACCACTCATGGTAGTGTACACAAGTACAAGGTACCCTAGGGTCAGAACGAACCTCACAATCACGATGCCACGCATTTTGTTCACAGCCAAGCCATTTTCTGAGAGTTCCATCTTTATACAAAGTGCTGTGATTATCCAATGTGTCCTTTCTTTTTAAAAACTGTAAAATTTGAGGAGCGAAAGGAATTTTGAGTATTTTGGCTGATAATCGTAAAGTTGTGAGTTTGATTATGGCAGGCCATTGAGTTGTTGAGCAAGTCTCTTCATTTCCCATTGCTCCAGTCCACTAGGCTGGCAAGTACGAGTAGCACCGGTAATTTGATGAGCCAACCGTGACCCATTCTGTGTCATGTTGAATCTCTCCGAGAGCTTGCATTAAAGGTACGCATGTCGGTGGTGTGCTCAGCCGCTTGCCCGTTAATTTCATGCGGAGGCTGTTTCAATCGATCGGATTGGTTGGAACACTCTTCGTCATAACTGATGGAGTGACGGTTTTAATTTGAGGAAGATTTCTCTGCTATTTCTAGCAGATCGAGTGATGTCACTGTTTTGACTGTCATTGTCCTTGTGTTTGTGCACAAGTGTGAAACACAAATACCAGTAATACAATGGAGTTCTAATATTCAAAGCACACTTCCTTTATATCTTCCATCATAATGACCCTGAGAGGATGAAAGGTGCATCTGACCTCAACAAGATTTGAACTCAGAATATATAGAGTCACACCTCCACACCAGTGGATGTTTTGTCCAACAGCCTATTCATACTTTCCAATCGATGCACTGACATTGGTACCAGTAATATACTGTGGCTATTTTATTGACAACACTGTCTCTGCTGTCCCCATCTCGCTCTCTCTCTCTCCTCCTCCCTCTCCTCATCAATCCTTCACATTCTAAAATCTATAGAAGAGAGTGATTAATTCAAAGAGGGCGTTACCGTAAATTAAAATGAATGATGAGTCAGCAGAAATAGCCGGAGGATCTTGCCAATCGTGCTTTCAGATAATTAGGGACAGTTTTAGAGAGTGGGCAAGGGGTGGGGTCAGTTGAGTTAGGGGTTTCTTGTTGATAAAGGACCACTGATATTAGATATTCAATACCACCTTAGCAACTAACACACCCCTCTCTCTCTCTCTCTCACTCTAGCATTCTGTGTATCTCTATAGCCTTCTCTCTCCCCTTCTCCTCTCTCTCTTTTAATGACTCTCTGTCACTCCTCTCTCTCTTTCTCTGTCTCAGTTATATTGTGTGAGTGAACAAACATAATTTCCCCATGGAGAGGATGCTAGTCTATTGTAGCTCTATTCCTCACTTCCTATTAAACAATAACAACAGCAAATTGTTTGCTCAAATAGAAAGAATGACAGAATGAATTAGGGAAGAAGAGAGAAGGATGGAGAAAGAGAGAGAGAGAGAGTGAGAGAGACAGAGATAAAGAGATGGAGGGCGAGAGAGAGTGAGAGAGAGAGTGAGAGAGAGAGAGAGACAAAGATAAAGAGATGGAGGGCGAGAGAGAGGGAGAGAGTGAGAGAGATAGAGATAAAGAGATGGAGGGCGAGAGAGAGGGAGAGAGAGACAGAGATAAAGAGATGGAGGGCGAGAGAGAGGGAGAGAGAGAGTGAGAGAGACAGAGATAAAGAGATGGAGGGCGAGAGAGAGGGAGAGAGAGAGTGAGAGAGACAGAGATGAAGAGATGGAGGGCGAGAGAGAGAGTTATTTAGCACATACACGTGTAGATGTGTCAATATGTCTCTGTGTGTCTGCAAGTATGTGTATGTTTGTGTGTGTACATGTGTGTATATGTATGTGTGTGTGTGTGTGTGCATGTCAGAGAGGGAGAGAGAGAGAGAAAGAGTGAGAGAGAGAGAGAGGACATAGGTGCTCTTGAAGGCCAGTATGGAATTGGTTATGAAGGCAGTGTTGTGTGGATGTGAGGCATATCTCCTCCGGGCTAGAACATCAGTTTGTCACACCTGTCATTTCCCCCAAGATGTGAGGCCTATTGCCTACAGCTAGATTAACAACTGAAGTGGTGGGCCAGGGTGGCTGGGGAGAGAGAGAGAGCAAGAGATAGATAGATAGAGAGATAGAGAGAGAGATGGAAAACTATGATTTTGTTGATCTGTCAAAACCAGATTACTACATAGAAACATAGAGGTGATGGTGGTGTTGGTGGTGTTGGTGGTGGTGATAGTACTGCTACTACTACTACTACTACTACTAGTAGTAGTAGTGGTGGTGGTAGTAGTAGTAGTAGTAGCAGCAGCAGTAGTAGTGATGGTGGTGGTAGTAGTAGTAGTAGTAGTAGTAGTAGTAGTAGTAGGTAGTAGTAGTAGTAGTAGTAGCAAGAGTGATGGTGATGATGATGACAGCAAAGATAGTGATGTTGGTGATGATAATGATGAATATGGTGTGTGTGTACGTGTGTGTTTGAATATGTGTGTGTTTGCAAATGTGGATGTTAAATATGGATGTGCATTTGTGTGTGTGAGTGTGTGTATCAATATGTGTGTCTTGTCAACAATTGAAAAATTGACACAGCTGAAGAGAAAGAGAGAGAGAGAGAGAGAAAGAGTATGTGTGTGTGCATTATAAAAGTGTGTGTGTGTGTGTGTGTGCATTATAAAAGTGTGTGTGTGTGTTTGGATGGATGTGTCTTGTCAAGCATGGAAAATTGACAAGAATCGAAGGAGTGCATGCATATGTGTGGGCTCAAGTGTGTGTATGCGTGTGTATGTGTCCTTGTACTATTGTGTATGTTTAAATGTGTGTATGTGAATCTTTTAGTGAGTGTGTGTATGTGTAAATGTATTTAAATTTTCTAGAGTGTGTGTGTGTGTGTGCGTGTACATGTGTGTCCTTGTACTGTTGTGTAATATGTGTGTGTGTGTGTGTGTGTGCATCTTTCAGTTTGTGCATATACATGTCTGTCTGTGTGTGTGTGTGTGTCCTTGTACTATTGTGAAATGTGTATGTATGTGCATATTTTAGCTTGTGTGTGTACATGTGTGTGTGTCCGTTTGTGTTATTGTGTGTATGTGTGCGTGCATGCATGGCTATTATTCCCATTGTAAGGACTGCAAGTCTCCTGTGATGTGACCCCCTTGCCACGGTTGCCCCCACCGCCACCACCACCACCAATACCACCACCACCACCACCACCACCGCCACCGCCACCGCCACCGCCACCGCCGCCACTACAGTCCTTCCTTCATCTCAATCATTTCATCTCTCCTAAAACCTCCTCCTCCTCTCCCCCCACCCCTTCATCATTAATGACTTCCTGGAGATGGAGATGGGGGGGGGCAGAGTTACTAATAAAACTACTGCTACTACTACTGCACTAGTAGTAGTAGTAGTAGTAATACAGCAGAAACAAATACCACCACCAACACCACTACCACCGCTGCCGCCACCATCACCACCACCTACTACTACTGCTAATACTATAACTACTACTACTGCTGCTGCTGCTACTACTACTTCTACTACTACCACCACCACCACTACTACTACTGCTGCTGCTGCTGATACTACTACTACTACTACTAGTGCTGCTGATACTACTACTACTACTACTACTACTACTATTGATTGGTATTATGACCAACCATGCTACTAGTACTATCACCGATACTACAATTACTATC
>NC_043010.1:58790639-58793139 GCF_006345805.1 Octopus sinensis | reverse complement strand
TGTGCCATACTTCCTTCCACGTGTATAGAATGTGGTCGATTATTTCACATTTTCGAGGCATTCCTCTATTTCTTCTGTCGGAGCGACCTCTATCTTGTCCAAGGACATAGACAATGTCCTGTGTACTACCGTCCTCTTTGCTACACTGTTCATCAGTTCTTCTGGAGGGGTCAGCTTTGGTCTGGATCCCTCTTTTTTTTACCAATTTTTTGTATCAATTTCTATTTCCTATACTTCCAGGGTGTTGGCCTTTATTCCTTGGGTCGTTGCCGCCATGTAACTTTGTCTATTCTCCATCTCTCTCTTCCTTTCTCCACTTCTCTCATAGACGAAGAATATACAGATGCAAACAAAACAGTAACTAAAATTCAACAATTAAAACAATTCAACGAATCTTGGACATCTACAACAAACATACAATATCAGTGTGTAATGATTCGAACTCATGTCGAAGAAATCACTACCAACACTCATGCGTGATCTCACACCTCATTTGCAAAAAACAAAAAAATTGTTCAGCTAGAGGTGACACTGCCACTCTTATTGCAGACACATGGATATTTGTGGGTCTGATGGAATAACATCCAACTAGTCTGTTGTCAGGAATACACCATACCTCTGTCTTATTCAAGGACTTATTGTACATTTAGACATGCAGTGTGAATATTTTGTACTCTCTTCCTAAAGTCCACTCCATTTTGGTACTCATGATGAGACTGTGTACTCCAAAATGCAGTGATCAATTGTATGGAGTACAGTATGACAGCCTGGTAGACATATTGTACTCTGTCTCTGTCTGTCTGTCTGTCCCTCTCCTGTCTCTGTGTGTCAGTTAATGTTGTAGTTGTTGCTTGGCCCCAGGTCAGCTTTGACCCAACCCATTTATGATCCAAACCATTCCAGCCATGACAAGTCCATCTTAGGAGCAGGCTCCCTTGTTCAGGTGTTCCAGGGTTTTGAAGAGTGGGGAGCCACCTCTTGGTCACTATTGTCCCTACATATACTCTGACTCAGTGTAGTAGCAGCTGTCCCAGCCGGGGGTTAATTAGGGCTTTGCCTATGTCTGTATGTGAAGACTGCATCCAGTGGATACTGTGGAAGAAATCTTCATGATTGAATGGAAGAGTAGACAGTTGCAGCCATACAGTTTGGAGTGCAGAGAGCAATATGGGGCAGTAAGGCATCTTTGGTCATCCACTGCATCCATCTCCATCCGCGGTCATCTCAATCTGGTCTTGCCACTGGATTGAAGACGGTCATGGATGAGAGAGTGAGGTTGATGATGTGCATCACTTTAAACAAAGTCACCATGCAAAAGATCAGTCATCGTTAAAGGCTGACTAGATGCTCTTCTATGCTCCAAGAGACCAACATGGGTTTAATCCAAGGTTGGCCCTGATTAGGCAGGCAGATGATTAAAGGCATGCTAGCCATGACATCCTGCCTTCCAGGGTGATTCATCACCACCACCACCACCACCACTACCACCATCATCATCATTATCATCACCATTACCTCCATCTCCATCATCATTCTATATGCACTTTCCATTCTGTCATGGGTGGGACCAGTCATAATGAGCCAAGGCATTTGACCCCTATTAAATGTGGTAATAATGTAAAATATAAATCTGGTATGGTTGTTAATTATAGAAGATCAATCAATTATGTAGTGGCTGTTTAAAACCCTAAAAACTGATTTACAATCTGTGACAATGCTATGACTATGGTCAAAATCACAAGGGTCTATTCTCAACCACAAGGGTCTACCATCAACCACAAGGGTCTACCCTCTCATCCACACTTTTAACATACATCTTCACAACCTCCTTCCACACACACACTCTCAAACCCTTATACACAGATGATATCAAACCCAAAATTTATTGAAAAAAAACTGTATCTTTTTCTTATCTTCCATTTTTGACTTGGTTTTGATAGCTGGATGCCTTTTCTGTTATCGACTACTTTACAATGAGTGCCGAGTACTCTTCACCTGGCACCGGCACTAGTGATATTGTGCTCTCCATCAGCTAGACCAATGAATCCTCGTGGCTTTGTGCTGTGGTGTTGCTCCAAGACAATATGACCAAGATATACATATATACACACACATGTGTGTGTGTGTGTGCATACATGCTCCTATTTGGACAGAAGGAGTGACATGGAGATTGAAAGACACAAGAAAAGTAGAACAGAAACAGTAAAAAATATATATATATAGTGGAGAGGAAGGAAAAAAGTGGGGACAGGTAAAATGAAATATGACGAAGAAAGTGAACAAAAGAGAGGAGAGTGACAGAAGATGGATTAGGGTGGGGGAGTAAAGGGGGAGAGATAGTGATGGACAGGCTGAATAAATTGGCAGGAAATTAACTGACAGGAAGGATGGTCATGGTTGGAACGTGAGTGGAATGATGTTACTTTGATTCACAGACAGGTGCATTCTGTATATAAATATCATCTAAGAGTAACATAAGACATGAGATGTGATGACGGCT
>NC_043010.1:58778139-58785639 GCF_006345805.1 Octopus sinensis | reverse complement strand
AACATTTATTTTTAGATTTGTCCAAGTTATTGATTTTTAGGGAGGTAAGCATCATGCTGTATTCTCTGGCTCCTTAACTGGATATTCTGTGTGTGTGTGATTGTTTACCATACTTGTCTTTCAATATATCCATCTATCCATCCCTCCAAATATAAATTTGTATATATTTGTGCAAAATCATGTGTGTGTGTGTGTTGTGTGTGTATGCAGACATATAGACAAACAGACAGACAGACACACACACACACATATATACGTGTGTGTGTGTATACATGCATATATATGTATATGGAATATTTATCCATAAATACATGTGCCACATGTGCAAGTGTATCTGTGTATTATGTAGGGAAGTGTTTTTTTACAAGAGTCATATCATTTAACTGCTAAGAATTACATAAACATAAATGTGTGTGTGCGTGTGTGTGTGTGTGTGTGTGTGTGTTGCTTTCCGTTGAACATGTCTTGAAAGCATGACTGTGTTCACGTTTTGTCATGTTTATCAATTCTTGTTCCTATTTTTTTCGTAGCAGTTCATAGCAGTTTGGAACAGCAAAGTTCCACTCTCTATCATTGACTCAGCAACATCTCTAGACTTTCACAGTCTCATCTTCAGGATGGAGTAATACTGGAGTGTACTGCTGCCTCTGTATAACAGGAAGAGTCAATATGATTGATGCCGACACTACCACTACTACAGGAATTTTGATTGTTTGTTTAATCAGTCTATTGTTATTTTTAGCCTTGTGTAGAGGGATGAATATTGGTCTTATTATAAATCATCTATTTCTGTGTGGATCTCTTGGTGGATATAGAAGGCATCATATGCTATATTTGTCCTTATCTCGTTATACATTGTGTTGCAGGGTGAGGTGCTCGAAATGGATGAAATAATTTGTGCAGGAAAATAATGGCTTTGAAACATTGTCTCTTCTGTAAAAATCGTAAAAGAAGTAACAAAATAATTACTTTATATTTCATCCGTTGGCAGTTCCCCCTGATATATTGGTTTGCTTTGTCATTGGCTTAACAGAACCGATGGAAAATATAAACTACATATAGAACTATACACACAAACACACTCACACATATGTATATATACACACACATGTATATATACAGGGCAGCCCCAAAGTAGGTTTACAATTATCAAGTAGGCACTTTAAATTTCTTTCAAAACATTTCATTAAATTTAAATTTCTATCTTGTAATTAACTAAGTCCATCAAAATGGTTCTGTGGTCCTAGGAGCAAGGTGAGGAGAATATGGAGGATGAGGCAGTATTTCCCAACCAAGTTCTTCCAAGAGAGTTTTGGTCAGTCGAGCTGTGCGGGGACGAGCATTATCGTGATGGAAGATGACACCCTTTCTGTTAACCAAGGATGCTCGCTTTTGGCTCAGAACTGTTTTCAAATGAGGAAGTTATTCACAGTAAAGATTAGCATTAATTGTTTGGTTGTTGTCCAAAAGTTCATAATGGATCACTCCTTTAATATCCCACCATACACTCAACATGATCTTCTTTGGATGAAGTCCTGCTCTCAGTTGTTGAACTGGCCATCCTCCTAGACTGATCCAAGAATGGCAGCGTTTAACATTATGGTAAAGAATCCACTTCTCATCACCTGTAACGAGCCTGTCGAAAAATGTTGCTTGAAAGTGTTGCGAAAGCAATGATTGATAAGCAGCATGCTGTTGTTGATTCTCTGGAGATCACTCACTAGTGACCCATTTTCCAGCTACTGAAACCTTTCCAATGTGTTTTGGCTGGTGTACCACGGTTGTATGGGCCATGTTTAACTGTTTTGTAAGTTCCCTAGTGGTAATGGTAGGGTTCTCTGAAACAAGAGCTTCCAACATTTCCAAATCAAGCTTTTTTGGACAACCCTCATTTAGCTCTTCTTTCAAAATGAAATCCTCACCTCAGAAACGGGAAAAGCACCTCCTGCAACTTGTTTCCTTCACTACATCCTCCCCATAAGTGCTCTGAACAGATCTTGCTGTCGCACTTGCATCAGCACTTTTATGTCGTCTTCTGATGGGACAAACAGGGTGGTAAAAGTTTCTAAGAATTATGGCCAGAAGTTAGATAAGCTGAAAGAAAATAGTGCAAATTAGACACACAGATATCTTACAACTATTAGAAGAGGTTAAAAAATTGATAAATTCGCTCTGAAACATTTTTTCTAGAAATCGGACATTACTTTTGTACCAACCTGATATATATATATATATATAATATATATATATATATATATATATATAATAATAATAAATATTAGGGAATAAATCCAAATTTACAAGGAAAAATCAGATTTAAGATTGAATCCAATTTTATAGTAAAATATTATATTATATCAAATTAGAGACAAAACCACTATTATGCAAATCAAACAAAGAAAGACTTAAGCCAATACATAAAATAATTTATATAAATTAAAATTTAACATATGAATAACCACTACGATCGTTTCGTGTCAGCACATCTTAGACATTCTTCAGGTGGTTTCAAAACCTTCTTAGCGAGTTTTAAATTATGAACTCGCTAAGAAGGTTTTGAAACCACCTGAAGAATGTCTAAGATGTGCTGACACGAAACGATCGTAGTGGTTATTCATATGTTAAATTTTAATTTATATAAATTATTTTATGTATTGGCTTAAGTCTTTCTTTGTTTGATTTGCATAATAGTGGTTTTGTCTCTAATTTGATATAATTATATATATATATATATATATATAATATATATATGTATATATTGCCAGCATGTGTACGAACTGCCATGCTATATGGCAGTGAAACATGGGCCATGACTGCTGAAGACATGTGTAGGCTTGAAAGAAATGAAGCTAGTATGCTCCACTGGATGTGTAATGTCAGTGTGCATACATGATAGAGTGTAAGCGCCCTCAGAGAAAAGTTGGACAAAAGAAGCATCAAATGTAGTATGCGAGGGAGACAACTGCGCTGGTATGGTCATGTGTTACATATGGATGAGGACAGCTGTGAGGAAGTGCCACACCCTAACTGTGGAAGGAACCTGTGGAAGAGGTAGACCCAGGAAGATATGGGATGAGGTGGTGAAGCATGACCTTCGAACGTAGACCTCACAGAGGCAATGACAGGAGGCTGTGACCTTTGGAGATATGCTGTAATTGAGATGACCCGCCAACTAAAGTGAGATCGCAGCTATGAAAATCTGGCCCAGTTAAGAGTACCCCTGATATGTTGGGCGATATGATATGCTTGAGAAAACCTGTTGAGTCAAGTAAAACCAATATCATAGCTGTGGCCAGTGCCCCCTGGTGGCATGGGAGCCAGAGTTCCTGTGCCAGTGGCATGTAAAAAGCACCATCCGAATGTGGTCAATGCCAGTACCCGCTGACTGGCTTCTATGCCAGTAGCATGTAAAAAGTACCATTTGAATGTGGCCGATGCCAGTACCCCTTGACTGGCCCTGGCTGGTGGCATGTAAAAAGCTCTATCTGAATGCAATCAATGCCAGGCCTGCTTGACTGGTCCCTATGCTGATGGCACGTAAAAAAACACCCACAACACTCTCTGAGTGGCTGGCATTAGGAAGGGCATCCAGCTGTAGAAACCTTGCCAGGTCAGATTGGAACCTGGTGCAGCTTCTGGCTCTCCAGACCTCATTCAAACCATGCCAACCATGCCAACTGGGAAAATGGACATTAAGCAATGATGATATTATCATTATCATTATTATCATTATCATTATTATTATCATTATCATTATTATTATCATTATTATTGTTATTATTATTGAGTGAAAAAGCAGTGCATGCCATCAAAGTAACATTGGGGTAAAACTTACAAAGCTTAGTATACACATCATGAGGACTCGTCTGATAAGGGTACACCCAACATATGCACCACTACCGTGATGCATATATATATATATATATATATATATATATATATATACATATATAAAATTTCATAAGTGATGGAGAAATAGTTTGATGAAATATTATTTAACAATAAAAAAAAATTCTAATATTATTCCAAATTATTTTGTAACATAAAAACATGTAAATAACTTGTATTGTTATATTTGATAATAAATAAATTACTTCCATGCCTGCATTAATGCGGAATGCAAAAGATCCTTCCAAATAATGCAGAATTTAAGCTACATCCTCAGGTGAAAGAAAGTCTCTTGTATTGTATTATACATTCTATGTTTTGTAGAATGATACAAAAAGAAGCCATTTTTATGTGTACCACCGGATTACTGCAATCCATGTATTGTGACTTAAATGTATATAAGTGTGTGTGTATGTATGCTTGTATACTTATATATATATATATATATATATATATATAAAATATTATTCGAGACAAAACCACTATTTTGCAAAACAAACAAGGAAAGACTTAATTAATACATAAAATTTTAATAAATAGTCAAAAAAACCGCCACTACAATCGTTTCTTTATGTATTAATTAAGTCTTTCCTTGTTTTTTTTCCCTGTAAATTTGGATTTATTCCCTAATATTTATTATTTATATATATATATATATATGTTCATGTATGTGTGTCTATGTATATACATATGTTTGTGTATGTATCTATGTATATATGTGTGTGTGTAGATGGCCGAATAAATGAAATATTGATGTTACCCCCACCCCCCACCCCGCATCAAAATACAGATTCCATTGTTTCTGTTGTAGGTTTAATATAGTAATACTTTACTGGGTTGGGGTTCCACCAGAGATACACAAGCACACACACACACACAAACACGTACACACACACACACACACAAACACGTACACACACAAACACGTACGCACACACGCATACATAAACACAAACAGACACACACACTCACTAACACATACACATGCACACACTTACACAGACACACATGCATGCACACATTTACACACATACAGACAGACACACATACACACACACTTGAAACAGAAGCAACAGTTATGCAAGCCATGCCTAATTCCTGGCCAAAATATGGCCTTGCATGCAACCTGGCAGGAGGCCCTGTTATTATATGTTCGCCAGTCTCTGACATAAGCCATCACCTGTCATATCTCCCCTGGGAGTAGCATACCTGCCCTCCCCCATTCTGTAATCATTGGACCATATCTAAGGAAACACCCACTTTCACAATGACTGCCTCATCTACCACATCTATAATGGCTCTTCATCTTTGGAACTATCAAACAGCTACTAGCGACACCCACTACCACCACCACCACCACCACCACCTGCAACCAGCTAATTTACCCCTCCTAATTAATTGTAGTTGGTACATATTGCCACCATGGAATTGTTCTATCTCTCCCCAGGCTCAACAGAATATGATTTCATCTTGTTTGTTGTAAACATAATATTTCGGCTGATATACCTTCCAGTCTTCTTCAGGTGTCTTGGGGAAATTTCAAACTTGGGTTCTCATTCCTAAGGTATTTTTCCATGTTATTATTATTATTATTCAGGTCACTGCCTGGAATCAAACTCAGAATCTTGGGGTTAGTAGCCCGCACTCTTAACCACTATGCCATATGCCCGCCCACAGGCATATCCAGGCAGTGACCTGAATAATAATAATAAATTCTGTTTTTATTAGCCACAAGGGCTAACATAAATCAAAAACATGTAAAGACAAACACAGGACGAAAAGTACAAAGGGTTTTGCGAAAAAGAAAGGTCCATGTAAACTTATGATAACAAAAGAAATTTAATAAGTAAAACTCCCAATAGTGGGAGGCGCTTTGAAAGGTTACTCGTGGAAGAACCCATAAAAGCCACGGGAGCCTGGTTAAAAGAGGGGGTAGAGAGCCCCTTCTTTTATATTACCTTTTTTACAGGTGTAATCTCAGAATTGGTTCATTCATACTGGCCATTTTACCGACATTCACCCACCTTTTAAGCAAAGTAAGTGTACACGGTATAGACTGATAGAAGGGACATGGAACGGGGAAGTATTAGAGAGTTGAAAATAGAACAGATGGCAGGGTACCACAGGTACTGTGCAGGTAGCAAGCCCATTGCATTTGTATGACTCCTGGAGTTCCAGCAAACCCTGTGATAAAAAGAAATAATAACAATAATAATAATAATAATAATCCTTTCTACTATAGGTATAAGGCCTGGAATTTGTGGGGATGGGGATAGTTGATCACATCGACCCCCAGTGTTCAACTGGTACTTATTTCATCAACCACGAAAGGATAAAAGGCAAAGTCAACCTCGGTGGAATTTGAACTCAGAATGCAGCAGTTGACGAAATATCACTAAGCATTTCGCCCAGCATGCTAACAATTCTGCGAACTCACCAGCTTAATAATAATAATGATGATGATGAAGATAATAATAAGTGGGAAGGGCTACTCAGCCTGAAGAAAATTCTAACTGGACCCCACCTGCAAGGTAATGAGCTGTCTATCTCGATGCAAGATCACCATGTTGGGCACATACGGTTGTGATGCATATGCCGGGTGTACGCTTATTAGACCAGTCGTCATGATGTGTATACTAAGCTTTGTAAATTTTATCCCACTGTTACTTTGATGGCATGCACTGCTTTTTCACTCAATAATAATAACAATAATAATGATAATGATAATGATAATAATAATAATAATAATAATAATAATAATAATAATAAAAGGTCACAGAAAACGAGAAAGCAACCATACTCTGGGATATGCCAATACACACAGATAGAGAAATTAAGGCCAACAGACCAGATATAGCTGTCAGAGATCATGAAGAAAAAAAATGCTTTCTAATTGATGTATCAATACCAGCAGATGACAACGTGTCTCTAAAAGAAATGGAGAAACTTTCAAAATACAAAGACCTGGAAATAGAGGTAACCAGAATGTGGAATCTAAAAACAGAAACAATTCCTATCATAATAGGTGCATTAGGCATGATAAAAAAATATCTAGACAAATACATAACAAAAACACCAGGACTTACAAACACATATAACATACAGAAAATTGCACTACTAGGCACTGCACACATCCTATGCAGAACACTTTCCATACAGTAACCATCAGAGCATCAGAACAAATCACAACACATACCCAAGGCACACAGAGCTGCACTCGGTAGTGAAGTGAAAGCACGCTATAAAAATAAAACTACTGAATAATAATAATAATAGAGCCCTGGGAACAGTGAGCAAAGATCTCAAGAAGTACATGGAACAAATAGGGGCTGCAATAAAGGTGGAGCACTTGCAGAAAGCAGCACTGCTTGGAACTGCTTGAATACTCTGGAAGGTGCTTGGAAAATAAGAGGTGTTACCTTAGTTCACTGGTAGTGAACAGCTGACACCGTAGTACATCTCCAGTGTTAGAAGCTGTGCAAAAGCAATAATAATAATAATGATAATAATAATAATAATTACAGCTGTTGTTGTTTCTGATATTGGCAATTTTATGAGGAGAGGGCCAATCAGTTACAGTGACCCCAGTACTTGACTGGTACTTTTATTTCA
>NC_043010.1:58730639-58773139 GCF_006345805.1 Octopus sinensis | reverse complement strand
GGGTTTAAATCTTCTTAGGAAGAGGGATCTTCTTCACTAGCATCATTTTCTGCTCCCTCATCTTTTTTGATAAACACTTTGTGGGTTTAAAGCAAATTTGCAGTTCATTATGCATGCGCGCACGTGTGTGTGTGTGTGTGTGTGCATTCCTGTATCTGTATGTGTACATATTATTTTGCATCTGTGGATGTTTTTGTCTGTGTGAATATCTGTGTGTGCATGTGGGTATGTATGTATGTGTCTATCTATCTATCTATACTGTCTGTCTGTCTGTCTATCTATCTATCTGTCTGTGTGTCTCTCTTTCTCTATATATCTCTCTGTCTGTTTGTCTGTCTATCTCTCTCTCTCTATCTCTGTCTATCTCTCTCTCTATCTGTCTGTCTGTCTATCTGTTTCTCTCTCTCTCTGTCTGTCTGTCTCTCTCTCTCTCTGTCTGTCTGTCTATCTGTCTCTGTCTGTCTCTCTCTCTCTCTATCTGTCTAAGTATGTGTGTATGTATGTATGCTTGTGTGTATGTGTAAATGTACATGTATATATACATACGTATGCATTCTTGTCTGTCTGTGTGTATGTGTTTATAATTGCATGCCTGCCTCTATACATTTGTGTGTATGAGTGTGTCTCCACATTTAATCATGTGTCTCTGTTGATATTTCCATTATTTTCCTATATTATTCAGATTTGACAAATATTTATTTAACCCCCTCACTTCCACCCCCGCCATCCCCCTCCCCCCTCTCATTTCTTAAACAAATCTCATTGTTACTCTTTCATTGTTAAAAATCTCCTTGTTAACGACTTATTGTTGCTAATGTCTTGTTGATGATGTTATTGTTGATGTCAGTGCTAACTTTATTGCTAACTTTATTGTTAATTTTGGTTTGATGAAATCGTTTTTTTCTCTCTTTCTCGAGTAATTTTGGGTTTTATCTTTGATTTCTCTAAGTTTTCTCCAATCTCTATTGTCAATCTGTCGTGGCAGCCTGGCAGCCTGGCTTTGTCTGCCAAATAGGAAGCCATGCTACATCGCAGCTTTGTAATTCTGTGATGGCAGTGGTGCAGGCTGTGTGATGGTTATGACATCTCGTTTGTAATCATAGAGTTCTGAGTTCTATCCCAGGGTATGGCGGTGTAATGTGACTATTTCTAAGTATATCTGGGTCAGACCAAGTCTTTTCAGTGAAATATAGAAGACAGAAACTGCGAAATACACCCACCATCGAGAAAATAAATAACAAAGGAGTATGTACCTATTAGATATAGTAGTCAGTTCTCCCTCAAATCACACCTTGTCTTAGAAAAGGGTACATCAAATGTTTGATCAGGGTAGATACCTAGGACTAGGGTCAGCCCTAGGGTTGCAGGTGCCACGGAAAAGCTGAACATCAGTGTGTACAAGCTGACAGTTGTGGAAATTTCCTTGTCTTTGTCACACCCTCCTTGGCACCCCGGGTGACTGCCCAAGTTGCTGGTACCTTGAGATGGCCCTGCCTAGGGGCAGCATCATACATCAATAGATTACAGGACCACCTGCCGTTGTTGTCATTTCTCTACACAAAAGTTTTCATTGTGAAGCACTCATGTTCCAGTGGACCTGGTGCTAATTCAAGCGTAGACAGGTGGGCTGTTTCCTTAAATGGATGTTCCAGGTATAACATTAATTAAGCAACCGTAGCTAATGTTAACGATGTCCTTATAAATGAGTAGATAACATTTGTGTTCTATGAGAAAACCCTTACTTACCAAGAGCACAAAGTCACCAGTTATTTTACACTCTAAACAGATTCTAGTTTTTTTTCTATGTAGTCCCTCCTTGCTAATTTGTTGTTACAATACAGTGTGAATCCAATAATATTTCCCCGTTGGTGGTCATGTTGGATAAACTATGACCCATCGTAAAATACAGAATATCAATCATTTAAATTGTTTTCACTTTTGTTAAAATAGTAGAATATATTTATGAATTTTATTCAAAGCCTATTCCTTTTTTTATATTTCTATTTCAGGTTCATCTAAATTGCTAAGTTTTGGTGCTACAACTGAGAAACGATGTTGATTGTTTTGCTTCTTCTCCTGCTGACTCTCTTCAGCTGCCATTGTGTGGACCTCACTTACCATGTGGAAGAAGAAAAGAATCCTGGAACTTATATTGGTAACATTGCTGCTGACTCCCATTTACTGGATGCCATCTTACCGGAACACCATCGACTCATAACGTTTAATCAGCTTGCACAGAAAAAAGACAGACTCTCACAGTTATTCAATGTTTCTAAAAGAGGAGAGCTGTACACATCACAGAAATTAGATGCAGAGAAACTGTGCAAATACAATGTGGAATGCTTTAGAATTTTAAAAATTGCCATTCATAAAGCAGAAACATTTTTGAAGATTTTAAAACTGAAAGTAATTATTAAAGATATCAACGACCATCAGCCGGAGTTTTCTGTGAAAAAGATTAATATTCAGTTTTCAGAGGATGATGGAAAAGGTGTGAAGAGGTCAATCGAGAATGCTGTGGATGGAGACGTTGGAGTTGAAAACTCGAAGGTCACCTATCTGCTGAAGAAAAAATTTAACGAACCATTCAAGTTATCTGTGACGAAAATAATCACCGGGATTTCTAAACTTGCCATAATACTTGATGAGAAACTGGACAGAGAATTGAAAGACAGTTACAGTCTTCAGGTTATTGCGAGTGATGGAGGACCTTCACCAAAACAAGGGGTGCTGAATATTGAAATAACTGTGACAGATGAAAACGATAATCTGCCTCAGTTTAGTCAAAGTATTTATAACATCTCCATTCGGAACACACACGGAAGGTTCATACCAATCACAACTTTATCAGCCAGTGACTTGGACTCAGGGGAAAACGGTCGAGTTACATATCACATTAGTTCTGCGACCTCTGACATTGCCAAATCTTATTTTAAACTGAATGAAGCGACAGGTGAAATTTTCACTCAGAAAAAATTTAATTCCGAACAAAAACAGACCTACAAGTTGTTTGTTGAAGCAAAAGATGGAGGCAATCCTTCGTCAAGTTCCACAGCAATGGTTTTAATAAATGTAATAAACCAACAAAATACTGTCCCTAAGATAGACATTAATTTCGTCACTGAGTTGAGAGAGAACACTGCAGCCATTTCTGAAGGGATCAAAGTCGGCAGTTTCATAGCTTATGTCAGTGTTATTGACAATGATGTTGGACAGAATGGTGAGGTGGAATGTAGCCTACACCACGATAAGTTCCTTCTTTTAGATTTAGGATCAAAAGAATATAAAATTACGTTAAAGAAACCAGTGGACAGAGAAACTAGGGACCACTATGACATCAGTATTTCATGTGAAGATAAAGGATCTCCATCGATGAAAACAGAGAGAAAATTCTTCATTCAAGTGATGGACGTCAATGATGTTCAACCACAGTTTACGAAAGAAACATTTAAATTTCTGACCTATGAGAATGGTAAACCAAATTTTCCGATTGGTTACATCAATGTGACAGATCAAGATTTAGAAAATGGAGGGAAACTGTCTTATTCTTTATTGAGTAATAACAGAGTGATTATACCATTCCAGATCACCGATTACGGTTTCATCTCAACTACAATGACACTAGACCGTGAAAAACGTGAAAAATACCAATTCCAAGTATTTGTTAAAGACAACGGGCAACCTTCCTTAAACAATACGGCTAATGTACTTGTGGAGATCCTTGATGAGAACGATAATGCCCCTTATTTTACATTTCCTAGTGTTGACCCTTTCACTCTTGATGTCCACTATCATCCGCAGAGCAAGAATGATATCACAGTTCTAAGAGCTTCAGACAGGGACAGTCATATGAATTCTTTCTTGAAATACAAAATATTTGGTGGAAATGACAGACAGTTGTTTCAGATAGATTCCTTCACGGGGGTTTTGTCTTATTCACGGACTGTTTACCAAAATGATGCCGGATCATATGACCTGAAATTAACTGTCAAAGACAGTGGCACCCCAGTTCTGTCAGCCACAGTAACAGTGTCTTTGACACTGACCGTCAGTAACAAGACATCACCAGCGCTGACCACAGTTCATTCAAAGTCTAATAATATGATTGATGTAACGTTACTCATTATTATCGTAATATCAGCCGTAGTAGTCTCAGTGGCTGTTGTCGTGTCTCTCACCCTCTGCATTGTTCGATGTAACAATGGAATTAATCATCAGTCACGCATGGGGTTCAACACAACGATTCCTCCTGGGAGAGAAAAACGTCATTTCTTGACCCAAACAAAGAAAGTGAATACTCCTACCGGACACACTCCTGCTCATACTCCCATACATACCCCGGTACATACAACTGGACATTCAACAGAAATGACAAACAGAGATAACCAGTTAATGGAATCAAGTTGTGACTTTTATCCTCAATATGAATCTCAGACAGATTGGTCAATGTCCTCGATGGAGCGAAGGCCACCTTCAGTTTTGTTGGTAAGTTTTTAGAAATATATTTTCTGTGTGAGTGTAAATGCTTAGATCTTATAAATATATTGTATGTGTGGGATTATATGTTATAAATATACTCTGTGCATGACTATAGTTTGTGTGTGTATGGAGCCTATATTTATATTTATTATATATGTATTCTTTTATGATTTCAGTCATTTGACTGTGGCCATGCAGGAGCACAGCCTTTAGTTGAACGAATCGACTCCAAGACTTATTCTTTGTAAGCCTAGTACTTATTCTATTGGTCTTTTTTGCCGAACCGCTAAGTTACAGTGAAGTAAACACACCAACATTGGTTGTCAAGCAAGGGTGGGGAAATGAACACAGACACACAAATACATATACATACATACATACATATATATATATATATATATATATATATATATATAATATGTGACAATTAGTTGTTTGTCATAATAAAACTCAGAGTTTTGGATGGGGGAGCTGAAGTCTGCTCCGGCATCTCATCAGTTATTAAGACAAACAACAAAAATGCTATGTGTGTATATATATACACACACACACACGTGTTTGTGTGTGTGCATATGTGTACATGTGTGCATATGCAGATTCTATGAATGAAGTTTTACTTTCCCCATGCCTATTGGAGTAATTTCCCTTTATTCAATGGTATTTTTTATAGCGTTTTTGTTTGTCTTAATAACTGATGAGATGCCAGAGCAGACTTCAGCCCTGGCATCCGAAACTCTGAGTTTTATAATGAAAAGCAACTAGTTGTCACATATTATATTTATAGAGAAATTCCTCTATTTTACATAATATCAAGGTCTCATTCATTCTCTTGTCATATTATTATTATTAATATATATATATACATATATATATATGTATATATATACGACAGGCTTCTTTCAGTTTCTGTCTACCAAATCCACTCACAAGGCTTTGGTTGGCCTGAGGCTATAGTAGAAGACACTTGCCTAAGGTGTCACACAGTGGGACTGAACCCGGAACCATGTTGTTGGTAAGCAAGCTTCTTGCCACACAGCCATGCCTGCATCTATCTTTATATTATCCAGACATACAGTGTATCTGCTTATATTTTATAAATATATTCTTTGTATGCTAAAATGTTACAGATACCTTAAATGTGTACCTATATTTTATAAATGAATTGTGTGTGTGTGTGCCTACATTTCATGTAAGTGTATAATGTATTCTTATATTTGATAGAATATATATTTTATAGAATATGTTACAGTAATAAACACAAATATTTTGAGCAGAGGGCTCTTATTTAACACAGCAAAGGAAAACGATAGAAACAATAGACAGAAAAGGTGAAAGGTGTTAGTAATAGACTTATCATATTTTCCTTCTTCTTTTTCTTAGTCTTCATTAAGAGTAGGAATGAAATGACATTAATAATTCCCTCCACACCCACCCCAGTAATTATATTTACTTCTATTTAATTTTTTTTTTCATTTTGTTAATACTGTATTTCATTGGGAAACTTGTCATTGGAGACCTACACGGGATTAATTTCATTTTTCCACAGAGGAAAAAAATGGAATGGTCATGGATGGGATGCCATTGATCACAAGTTTGCTCAATTTAAAACTGACACAGGGTTAAACAACAACAATAGCAATAACAACAATCTTTCTTTAAATTTTCTAGATGGCTGCATCCTTTCTCTATATCTCTGTCTCTTTCTCTATGTGTGTCTCTCTATTCTTACCACCTGTTTCAAGTGAAGTTTGAAGTTGATAAGTTCTTGGTCAGAAGTGGAGGGCTGTGTGAAGAATAAATATCATCTCATTGTCCTCACTGCATATCAGTCTGATGATATTTCTAGTGTTATATATCTTACCAAGAACTGATCATGTCCCCCACCCCCCACTTCTGGTGGCACTGTTAGTTTTGTGATTCCTGGAAACTATTTGTTGATTCTCAGAGTTTTCTGAAATATGTCATTGCTCGTACATTGTCTTTAATCCTGTATAGAATCCTAATGTGGACATTTCATTGACCATTCTGCCCTACAGACAGAGAACTACGAGTGCCTGAAAGTATTCCATGTGCTACATCCCCAGTCTTAGATTCCATTTGACTCAAAACTGCAGTTCTATTAAAGCTGATGTTGGCAGGAGATAAAATGCTGGGAGACACAAGAAATAAATAAAAGAGACACTCCAAAGGGGCCAGATCCAACATGGAGTGAAGCACAATGGTGAGGACATAATATATACCAAAGTCAATGTATGTGTTAACCACCCTTGTCTGACTATTTCAGGGTGGCTTCTTCCTCTCACCTCATTTCTGGTTGAGATTGACCACCCTACCCATAACCTCACCTCATTTCCTCTCTACCTGGCGGTCTGCCCTGAACAAGACCTCAAATATCTGAATCAGATCGTAAGTCTAGCAAGTGAGGCCTCTACCTGTGAACTTGGTCAGTCCAAGGGCCAAGTCAAACTTGGTTCTCCTCTCCACTGCTTAGTTTGGTTCCAGTTAATCAAAATACCTGCCACCTTCCCTTATTCCTTCGTTATACTTTCAATCACCTTGATTCCTCCTCTGTCCTACACTAGAACACTTATATTTTCTTCATCTGTCCATAAGTGCCAGTAAGGCAACGCTGGTAACGATCATACTCGAATAGCCACTCTGTCAACGATCACACTCGTATGGTGCTCTTTGCACCCTGCAAGCACGGATGCCAGTCATCGAATTGATTTTGATTTCACTTGCCTCAACAGGTCTGCAATTGGTTTCAACATATATATATATATATATATGGAACCTGGTGCAGTTCACAAAGCTTATCAGTTCTAGTTAAACCATCATCTAACCCATGCCAGCATAGAAAGCTGACATTAAATGATGATGATGATATATATATAGATAGAGAGAGAGATATAGATATATATATATACACCCACAGATATACATACATAAGACTTCTGTTTGCCAATTACTAAACTAAAAAAAAAAATGACTGTAGAGGTGGGGGTGGAGTTGGTTGGGGAAGATGTGACATCAACACACTCCCACTACTGCTCCATCTCTTACAAACATGATTGGGGCGGAGGAGGAGGTTGAGTTGAGGTATGGGGTGGGGAGGTGCAAGGGTGTGTTCAGGTAATTAAGATGTCTAATTGAAGAGAAAAGAAACCAAGAATAACCTTGGTTTTGTTATGAAAATGTCTCAACTCTATGGAGAGCATTTCATGAAGATATGCGTAATGTGGTGACGGTGGTGGTGTAATTGTTACTGAAATGTGCAGTGGTTGGTTTTGTGTAGCCCCAGGCTGACCCCTATTGAGTAGATCTATGGTCAATATTATTCCAGCCATGACCATTACATTTTCCATTCAAACATCATGTATGGAGGGTTTTTTTTTTATCCAAAGAGAGTTTCAGACATCTTTGTTAAGGAGGTTGGCTGTGAATTGAATCAAATTTAGCTGCTGTTTTTAGCAGGCCTGACAAACCACTTAATATTGGTTTCAAATTTTATTTGGGAACTTCAGGGAAGGGGGGGGGCAGTTGATTACATCGACCCCAGTATTCAACTGGTACTTATTTTATTGACACCCTCCCCCCCACCTCCAAATAAAAAGGATGAAAGGTAAAGTCAGCCTTTACAGAATTTGAACTCAAAACATGAAACATGAAATGCTTCCCAGCATTTTGCCTGGTCTGCTAAGGATTCTCTTGGCTTGACCCCTTTTTTTACAGACAAACCACTTACAGATAGGTTTCAAATTTTGGCACAAGGCCAGCAATTTTAGTGGGGTGGGGGTTAAGTTGATTACATCTCCCTCAGTGCTCAACCCAAAGGGATGCAAGGCAAAGTCAGCCTCGATGTAAACTGAACACAGAACATAAAGATGGATAATACACCTCCAATTAATTTACTTGGCACGTTAACGAGTTTTCCCTTTATACAAAAAAACCTACTTCCATATTGACAGGTTGTAAATAGAGATGGTTCCTTTTTTGTGACAGTATCTGGAGGGAAGAACAGAGCCCATGACCCTTGCAGTCCAGCTCCTCTAATCCTGGTGAGGTTGAAAAGTGTTAATGTTCTGATTAAACTGTGGGGACACACCTGCTTGAAAAAGACATGAGCACAGGAAGGGAATTCTGGAGCAGTGACACCTGCTCTGGCCCATTCCTGTCATACCTTCATAGCCCTCAATACAATATCCCCCCCCCACTCACTTGAGAGGGTCTTGTCTTGTGAATACTTGGTGACCTCGCCAATGCTGGTACCACAATAAAAAGTGCCCTGGACACCTTGTGAAGCGGTTGGCATCGAACAGTAGAGAAGGTGACGTTAGATCTCAGTGCAGCCATTTCATTTGCTGATCCCTGTCAAACTGACCAACCCATGATAATTATGATGATGATGATGATATGTATGTGTGTGTGTGTGTATATGTGTATGTATGTACATATGTATGTATATATATATGTGTGTGTGTATATATATATATGCATGTATGTATATATCTGTATGTGTATATATGTGTGTGTGTGTGTGTGTGTGCACACACACACACACACACAAAAATACACATAGAGAAAAGCATATCTTTAATTGTAGAATTCACCTTCGAAGGCCGACAGTTGTTTCTTTTGTATTAATGTATTTGGATACAGATAATATCATTGAAATTAATATTTCTGAAAACACATGCTAACAACATTTTCATTTGAATACAAAATTAGCTAAACCCAAAGTCAAAGAATTTACTTAATTTTGGATCACCTTGAAAACCTATTAATATATACTTCTGGAAATATTAATTTCAGTAGTAATTTTCTCTACCGAAAGATGCCAATACAATAGAAACAATTGTTGGCTTTGTAAGGTGAATTCTACAATTAAAGAAATGGTTTTCCCTATAGGTATGTTTGTTGTGAAATTCTCTGAATTCCTAGAAATTCTTCTAAATGATATTTGGATCTACCGGTTTTGTGCATGAGGAATTACTTTCAATCTGTATTCTACTTACATTTACTGGTGTCTGATTGTTGGAGATAGCTGACTAAATTCATTTAAAACTGAGTGCTTTATTGATATCTGCCTGGACTTTTTAGTCCCTTTCTTTCTTCTTATATATATATATATATATATATATATATATATATATATATAAGGAGTGGGGGTTGACACTTTTGAGAGAGCACGTATTCTGCATGAAGAATTTAAGCATGCTGTTCAAAAGCACACGCCTAGTGTAATAAATAGGGAAACTTGGTTTGCAATGTTTGCTGTCATGTATGCTTGTCAACAGGAGGACGCATTAGCCACCAACAGAGCCGCAAATGCAAAATATAAGTTAGTCCTAGAGCGCACAATGTTCCTAAAGGTCAGCAATGGTCTTCCTGGGTCACGAGTATATGGCCGTCATATCATGTATGTATGAACATCATCATCATCATCTGTATTTCAGAAGTGCTATCTCTACCGAGACAGCATAATTAATTGTTAACCAAAGTTTAGTGCTTCCTGGAAATCTTCATGTAGCATTAAACATCATTTCTCCTCTGATTTTCGGTTTGAATAATTTACAGAATGGATATCCAAGCGTAGAAATGGGAGAGCGCACGCACACACACACACACACACACATTCTTTTACTTGCTTCAGCCATTTGATTGTGGCCATGCTGGAGCACTGCCTTTAGTTGAACAAATCAACCCCAGGACTTATTCTTTGTAAGCCTAGTACTTATTCTATCAGTCTCTTTTGCTGAACCACTCAGTTACAGGGACATAAACACACTAATATTGATTGTCAAGTGATGGTGGAGGGACAAACACAGATACACAAATAAATACATACATATCTATCTATCTATATCTATATATATATATATATATATATATACATATATATACATATACACACAACAGGCTTCTTTCAGTTTCTGCTTACCAAACCCACTCACAAGGCTTTTGTCAGCCAGTGACTATAGTAGAAAACACTTGCCCAAGGTACCATGCAATGGGACTGAATCCGAAACCAAGTGGTTGGGAAGCAAGCTTCTTACCACACAGCCACACCTGTGCCTATCCAGGTATATAATAATATATCGTTATCTTTCTATCTTTTCCAGCTTCCAACGCGTACACTGAAACGATAAAATGATGCAAAGAAAAAGAGGAGGAGGAGGAGGACATTGACGATACAGCGATATGATGACTCTCAGACAACGAGGACCTAATTAATTACCAAACACAGATCGTGGCATTTAATGAAAGAGCTAAAACAAAGAAGAAAAAAATGAAAAAAAAAATTTCAGATATAAAAAAAATATAAATTATAAGAAAAGAAGAAATATTGAAAAAACATTGCGATATATTTTTTGTGTGTGAAAGTGTTTTTTGATTTTTACCTTTTTAATATTTAATGAACCTTAATGGCAGTGATTTGGCAGAATTGGTAGAGCATCGGAAAAAATGTGTGGTGTTATTTAATTCCTTGTCTCTATAGTTGGACTTTGAATCCTGCCAAATGCAATTTTACCTTTATCATAGGGAGACTGATAAAATAAGTACCAGTTACAAACTGGGGTCCGATCTCAATGGATTTTACCCTCATTCTGGCCCTCCTGCTAAAAAATATCCCCTCAAAATTCGAGCCCCTGTACCTATGTCAGACATCAATATTTGATAAGTCTGAACATGGACATGTCCACCTTGGCTGTGTTTACAGCTTCAAACTGCAACAATGGATAATTGTATTTCTGGATTGTTCAAAAGCTGAAATTCTTCAAGTGTGTTTCACCTTTGGCACCAAACACTGGAACAATGAGGTTGATACCAAAATATTCCGACCAAACAAACAACCTCTCAATCAAAAGAACCAACACAGCTTTCGGCCATTTGTACAGAACTGCAAAGTCTAAAAATTAATTGGAAATGATGCTAAGCGTTCCATTCGGGGACTATGTTGAACTTGGAATCTGCTCTCGACCCCTTCTGGTACATTGGTGTGGAGTTGTTTTTAATCTGCAGCTCTGATTTGTATATATTTTTAAAACTAAATTCGGGTCCCTGGGGACTGGAGAAGGATTTGGAAAAAAGAGAAGAGGAAGAAGGGAAAGGGGAGGTAACTTTTGATTTTACTTTTGGAAACTGTGGAAATGTGACGACTGTTCCGGAACTAATGTATGTTTACACACACACACATATGTAAATAGACATTCACACATATACATACACACACGTACGCGCACACACACACACACACACACACACACAGAAAACATGTACACACACACAGAAAACATGTACACACACATGTATGTACACATGCAACTGTACAATCATTTGTGCACACACGCATATATGTTTGCACAAGCACATTATAAAAAAACCGTTTACATATTTGTGCGTGTGTATGTGTGTGTATATATATATATGCATTTATGTATATGTGTATGTGTATAGACACGCGCGCACACACACACACATTCACACAAACATACAGGTGTATATTTGTATATATTAAGTATCCATACGATTACACATATAATATACATACATATATATTAATTTATATATACACACCCATACACGCAGGCATACAACTATGTATTTGTTTGTATTTATTACCCACATATATACATACATAAACATATACACTTTCACACATTAACACGCATACACACCTATCCTGTTCTTGTTGTTACAGCATTGGGATACTCTTTTGTGACACAGTATTGTATCACAATATCTGAGTAAGAGCGTGAGATTATGTTACTCAATAACACTGTAACACTACCCATCAGATGGTGTCACAACTCTCATATGCTCTTCCAGGAATTTGTCACACCTGTAACATGTCACACCTATCGCATGTCACACCTGTAGCATGTCACACCTATCGCATGTCACACCTGTAGCATGGTATCTCTCTCAATCAGGAACAACCACTAAAACAGCCATTGTGACGCACCAGCAAACAGAGGGAGAGGGACAAGCTCCCTGTGACACATCATCAGACACGGAGTGACAAGAACACTGTGGCACACACCCGTCACACAGAATGATGCCTCTGTGACACATGTCTGATAAATGTTGGATGTGACAGCCTGGCCACAATAAGGTGTTGTAGGCAGAACATAGACATACAATAAAGCTGAATACCTGGTGAAACAAATACTCACACACACACACACAGAGGCACATGACAGAAACAATCATAGATAACAACAACAATAACAACAACAATCAGAACAAACACCACCAACACAACCAATACCAAAGCCACTACCACCACTGACCCCCCCCATCACCACCACCACCATATTGTAACACCGAAATAAAATATAAAAGAACTTTCTACGCAAAATTGGAACAAAAGATATTTCTGATGTTTTGGATTTGGTTCCCATGGTGATGTGGTGGAGATGGTATTGCTGCTGTTTAAGCCAAGATCAGGTTTGATTGAGTAAACCTATAATCAAAGTCATTCCAGTCGTGGCCATCCTGTAAGCTTATATTATGGATCTTTTCCTTATTTAAAATGGTGTGATTTAAGGGAAATTTGGCTGCTATTCCTAGCTGACTGAAAGGCCACATTATGGCTCGTTCGTTAGTTTTCCTACTTGCTGGTGGTGGGGTGGAGAGCAATCTTAAGGGTGGGGGTTTGTGTCTGTTGTTGTTGTTGTTGTTGTTGTTGATGTGAAAGTGAAATTGCCATGATTTCATTATTGCTCCTCAACAACCGTAACAACAACAACAGCAGAAAGCAACAACAACAATTACAACATCAACATCATGAGTAACAACAATAACAACAATAACAACAATAGTACATGACTCAAAAAACAACAAACAACACCTGCACAGCAACAACAACAACAACAGAAAGAAGAAATAAATGAAAGGTAATTGAATATAATTAAAATCCTTGTTTTCTTTTGTTTTGATTGATGAGGCCCTTGTCAGGGGCCAGCATGCAGCCTCATTCCCCATCGAAGTCAGCTGCTGTAGCCTTTGACTGAGATTATTTTCTGTGGAAGATAAGCCTGGAGCCCAAACAATTAAAGAATGTGATCAAGGAAATAGGTATGGAAGCTGAAACTAGTTCAAGATGGCTTTGGCTGGACAAGGGACCGCAAGTGGAACCTTTCTGTAGGTGAAGAGTAACTCAGTCCTCGCTGCCCCCACCCAGGTGAAGTGTACAAGCTAAGGGGTGTGACCTTTGTGACCCTGAGACAAGAAAGGGTTTCTAGTATTGCTATGGATTTGGAAGAAATTGCAACACCACTGAGTAACTCCTGCTGTTTGTGTGTCAGGGCCAAAGCATCTCCGGTGTTTATTTCAACCGTTTTCCGTTAGATACATACATACCCCTATATACAAATAATGTGTGTGTGCATTGACTTTGGAGAGTTTTTGAGTCTTGATATTATCTCCCCTTTTCAAACGAATCTGGTCTTAATTGCCATTTGGTAATTTGATAATTAACTTCACATCCTCCAGACGTGGAGATAATTTTAAGAGATTATGAATTCATTCATATAACTGTGCCTATGTTGTCCAAATACAAGTGAATGGCCACTTTGAGCTATTTCTTTCAGCACAGTTTTTGCTTAAATTATACAAATTTCCTCAGCCATAAACATATTCTACACTTTTACGGATAGATACTGGAGATAAGATTATAGAATTGTTGTGGTGATGACAGCCATTGACCCAGAAACACAGTTCCATGACTGTCCTCTTATCTCCAGATTTTAAGACCGTCTCTTTCCTTAATGGGATGCCAACTTTGAAGAATTTTTGGTTCTTGAAATTATCTGCCCTTCTCCTACAAAGCTAGTTTTAATTATCTCTTGGTAATAAAGATACATCACCCAGAGGCACAGATATGTTTAACACATCAAGAATGTATGTTGTATGGTATTTGATATACCTGTAATATCTCCTGTAATGGAAATCAGCTGAGACAAAGAAAACAAACTCCTTAGAAAATGGTGGGCTCTGTATTATCTCTAGAATTTTCAGTACTCGTAATAGTGTTACTCAGAGTTTCACCAAATGATTACACAACATCTCTGTTATAGTTATCATTAATTATTCATTAAAAGAAGGCGGTGAGCTGGCAGACTCGTTAGCACACCAGGCTAAATGCTTAGTGGTATTTCACCTGTCTTTACATTCAGAGTTCAAATTCCACAGAGGTCAACTTTGCCTTTCATCCTTTTAGAGTTGATAAATTAAGTACCTGTTGCATACTGGGGTCAATTTAATCGACTGGCCCCCTCCTCACCAAATTTCAGGCCTTGTGCCTCGAGTAGAAAAGATTATTTAGCCACAAGAAGGCAGTGAACTGGCAGACTCATTAGCACGCCAGGCTAAATGCTTAGCGGTATTTCACCTGTTGCTACATTCAGAGTTCAAATTCTGCCGAGGTTGACTTTGCCTTTCATCCTATTGGGGGTGGATAAATTGAGTACCAGTTGCATACTGGGGTCAATGTAATCAATGCATTCCCTCCCCCAAAATGGCTGCCCATGTGACAAAATTTGAAAGCATTATTTAGCCACAAGATCTTCAATCAACTAAAATACACACATATAAAAATAATAATAATAATGAAATTTTTGTATACAGTGCTCAGGTGCACCACGGCCATGTTACAAGTGTTTGGTTTCGTGTCACATCGTGCAAAGTGGCTAAAATTGAAATTCTGAGCTAGTGGGTTGTTCCCCTTGCACCATTAGGCAGGTAACATATCCCACAGTTAAACGATATACCAATAATCAATGAGAGTTAAATAAGTTTACTCATTCAACAGAAAGGAGTTGGTCAGGGAAGAACAGACTAAAAGATTGGCTGCCTATAATGACATAACAATTACATACAAGACGGCCACCAATATCTAACAAGGTCCAGTAATTCTGGCCCACTTCATCCCTTATTCTCCACTTTCTGTGTAATCAATTACTTTATTGATTTTAAAATACTTTATTGGTGATTTTCCTTGAAATACTTACGAGTTGTGAGATTTGTCACCCAGCTCACCCAAGGGAAACAACTTGCCAGCTTAGCAGTGAATTAACTCCCTGGTACTATGTTACAGAGGAGATGAACTCTGCACTTCACAAACGTCCATTTCAATGATTACAGGTGCGTATTTTGGTCGTCGGAAGAGTTTACAGCAGAAATGTTATACGACCATTGCTGAAACTTTGAGTTACAACATTAAAAGGTTTGAAGGCTACAAATCATATATAATATATATATACATATGTATATATATATATATATATATACATATGTATATATATATATATACATATGTATATATATATATATATATTACATATGGATTTTTTAAAATATGCTAGACCACTGGTTTTAATTGATTGATATCAATTTCCATCCTTATTTAATTATATATATATATATATATATACATATATATATATATATATATATATATATATATATATACATATATATATATATATATATATATATTATATATATATATATATATTATATATATATATATAGAGAGAGAGAGAGAGAGAGAGAGAGAGAGGGAGGGAGGGAGGAAAGTTGTAAGAGTTAATGGTGTCAATAAGACCCAAAGATGTCAGGTAATGCTGAGTAAGTGCTACGGATAGACCATAGTTAAGCTCCAGGTTCTGTGATTTTGCGAATAAACAATGATGTCCAATACAGAACAGAACATGAAATTTAGTAAACAAAAAATATGGAACGTTATAGTTTCAGAACCTTTCAGTCACGGCTTTCTTTAAATCAAAGAACTCAATAATATCATGTTTGAAAGTGAAATCATGCAATTGAAGATTTGCACATAAATATTTGTCATGTACATTGCGTTTTCAGAAAGGGCTCAGTGGAGCAACTGCAACACTAGAATGATAACACACACACGCACAACTGCTCCCACCTATGGTGGATGCCCTTCTGAATGCCAACCCCTTCAAAGAGGGTACTGGTTGTTTTTTTATGTAGCAACCAGTCAGCTACCTGCAACTGTGCAAGTATCTTATGATTAGGGGCCTTGGAAACTGAGTGCATTCACAGACTTAATTACGGATGCATTTAAAGGCAGAAACAAGACCAAAGGTATGCGTAGCAGGACGAGATATGTGTGTGTGTGTGTGTGTGTGTGTGTGTATACATATATTCATGTATATATACAAGGTTAGTCAAATAGAATGAACCAATTTCATTAGGCCATATTTTAATTAAGAAAAGCAATAGAAAGCTCCAGCTAAGTCACAAGTATTGACTCACAATCAACAAAATTGTTCAATGTGGCCACCACCTACAGCAAGGGCAACATCACTGTGATAAGAGAATTCCTCCCAGATGCATATCACGATCCGCTGAGTCGATCGCTGTTGTTATTCGATGTTTAAGGCCATCAAGGTTAGTGGGTTGTGGTGGAACATAAATGCGATCTTTTACACATGTCTACAAGAAAAAATCACACACACTCAGTGGAGTGTGATACGCATCCAGGAGGAAATCTGTTATCGCATTGATGTTGCCCATGCTGCAGGTGGTGGCCACATTGAACACTTGTAAGACAGGAAATTAAAAGTTGATTGTGAGTAAATACTTGTGACTGAGCTGGTGTTTTCTATTGCTTTTCCTTACTAAAATATTGTGTAATGAAATCGGTTCATTCTTTTTTAATACATACATACATACATATATATATATATATAATGCATATATAAACCTGTGTGAATGTACACACAAACACACATATATGTAATTATACATTTTATATATATATATGTCCATCTGAACGTGGCCGTTGCCAGCGCCGCCCCGACTGGCCTCTGTGCCAGTGGCACGTAAAAAGCACCATCCGATCGTGGCCGTTTGCCAGCCTCGTCTGGCACCTGTGCTGGTGGCATGTAAAAACCACCCACTACACTCTCGGAGTGGTTGGCGTTAGGAAGGGCATCCAGCTGTAGAAACATTGCCAGATCAGACTGGGTCTGGTGCAGCCTTCTGGCTTCCCAGACCCCAGTTGAACCATCCAACCCATGCTAGCATGGAAAGCGGACGCTAAACGATGATGATGATGATGATGATAGATATGTGAGTGAAAGACTGGTTGAAGTGAGTGAAATCGTATTTGTGGCTGACGCCAGTGTGGTCTGACTGGCACCTGTGCTGGTGGCATGTTAAATTTACCATTCATGCATTGGGCCTCAAGGTGGCACTGATCTCAAGCCAAGTGAGATTATAGTTGTGGCCGAGGCCAGTATCACATAACTGGCCCATTAAAAGCACCCTTCAATTGTTGGGTGATATGCTGTGCTTGTGAGGACCTGTCAAACTGAGTGAAATTGTAGTTGTGGCAGGTGCTAGAGCTGTCTGAATGGCACCTCTGCTGGTGGCACATAAAAAGCACTGACATCTCATTTTAACAGATGTATTTACCAAAATTACATAAAAAATATTTTGAAATACTAAATAGTAAATTTATTCAACTTTGGTGTTACGAGGAGTTTTGTTGATCTCTCATTCAACAGTGCCCCACATATGATAATTAAGGAAGGTAACAACAGATGTTATGGCTGATGTGGTTGCAGAAATTGTCTGATAGCCATGACTGGGTTCTCCAGTAGAGGACCCTGTTGCCCGACATAGGGTCTTCCAGTAGCCACCGTCTTGACTGAAGGCAGCACTACCTCCTCCAGGCACTTGATCTAGGCCTCCATGTTGAGTCTGGGGCTATGTAGGAAGATGAATGGAGGTATAACCTCACCATCACTAGTGATCACTCCAAACACCATGATGTTGACTGGATGTTTGATTTTTATCACTCCCACTACATCTCCTCAGATTGACACCAAAATATTCTGAAATGTTTGTATTGGAGCTTCCAGCATGAATGCCAAGCAGTACAGCATATTGCTTCCAAATTTCTGGCAGAGTGAATTGTGTTGTGGCGCTGTTTTACTCACAGAAGGTGCCCAACTGATCCTACTATACTGTGTTGTCAACAGAATCAAAAACAAGCAATATGCAAGTGCAAAATAAAGAATATAAAATGGCAACAATTTACCCATCATACCCTGTACAATTTCTTCATTATATACATAAACATAAATATGTATGTACGTATGTATGTATGTAGATATGTATAATGTACTGTTCCATTATTTGTTGCATCAACAAAACAGTACTTCATCCAGTGGGAGATAAATATCCTTATTATATGCAATATTTAAATATGAGCTACTAGCAGTTTCATGCCGTGAAAACACATTAAACTGGTAAGTTTATAAATCAAACCTTGTCTTTTCAAGCAATCTTTCAGACTCAGATATGTCGTCGTCGTCATCATCATCATTGACCATGTCTTGCTGCAGTGTTTCAGTTTGATATAGTTTATACTATGGAATGCCCTTCCTAATGCCAACAACTTTACAGCTTATGCTGGGTGCTCTGTCGTTTTTGTAGCACCAATGAACCATGCATTATTATAACCAACAAAACTAAAGAGACGCTTGACTGAGAGGAAATGTAAGAGGCAGAGTAGTGAAAAGTTTAATGTATGATGCGAAGAGTAAGGAGAGGTGTGTTCCGGAGACAATGCATGACTACAGCACATTTTACATGGATTCGGTGGAGGTGGTGGTGCTGGAGGTTTGGGTTGAGCCACAAAAAATAAAGGGGATAAGTATTCTGGTGATGAGGTGCAGGAACCTATCTGATGTCCCAGAAGGTGAACAGAAAAGAGAATGGACACTGGAGAATCAAGAGGGTTGGGCAGGGGTAAGCATGGATGGGGGGGTAGTCAGATGAATGTAGAAGGTGAATGTAGTGGATGGTGGAGAGGGGTAGGGATATTGTGAGTGAGGATGAGAAGGGTGGATGGATGTCAGTAGAGAGTAGCAGAAGGGAGAGGGAGTGGTGACTGGCAGTATATAAATGGTTTATAGAAACCAGTTCTAATTTGGTTAATAACAACAGCAGAATTATACAGATGATAGGAGAGAGAGAGAGAGAGCGATGGAAGGATGTGTGATAAGGGGAGAGTGGAATGTAAGGGGAGAGTGAGAGGTGGATAAAAAAGGGGATGCGATAAACGATGATAAAAATTATGATAATATGGGTGATGGTGTATGTATGTTCTCTTCTATTTTTCATTATTTGAAATCTTCCTGTAAAGCTGGAACTGCTTTCTAACAAAGACATGAAACTCCATCATTGGAATGTAGATAACATAAAGAAAGTCACTTCTGAAACTTGAGAAAAGTCTTGCATATTTTTACTGTTCCACTTACAGACTGTATTTGTAGCCTGCAAATCAGTTGGCTGATTGGTTTTTCTGAAAACCCTAGCGTATCCAGATTGTCACTTGGGCATTTGCTCACAAAATCAAGTGTATCAATTATTTTTGGTATAAATGTGAATTTAAATTCTGGTTGTAGAGTCTGAAGGGTTTGAAGCAGCTGTCCATAGTTATTCTCTTTAATTTTCAAAATGATATTCACATCAGCAGGGCAGCTGACTTCTATGATGCTACATACTTTTCCATGTTTCTCTCAAACAATAATATTTGCTCTTGATACAAGTTTTGATGTTTTCAATATGTATTCAATACATACAACAGGGGAATTCTCCATACGTCTATCGGTTTGTATGTACATGCTCTTGGCTGAAGTTCTTCAATCAGACTCCTTGTACTCACCTTCCAATCAGCCTGTCCTTATTTGTGATGCTCCTCTACGTCGGGTGGACTCAGTCTGCTCTCATAGAAGCACAATCCTTAAGGCTGGACTCATTGATGCAGAGCTACTCCATTGGCTCAACTTGTCCTCTGCATCTTTCAGGAGACTCCATGTGTGAGTCAGAGAAATTACAAAAGTCTCCATTTATTGAGCCCCTCTGTGGATTCCCCTTCCTGCATCGGTCTGAGTTCTGGACCCTTTATCACTGCCAAATCAGACAACTAGAAGCATTCCATGTCAGATCAGGCCAAAGTATCCTTGGCCTCACAAGCAAGGACAAGGTGTCCTGTATCAAGATCCTCCTTGAGGCTTGCATCGTTCATTGTCTTTTTTGCTGGGTTTGCCATGTGATTCAGATGCTGGACAACTGACTCCCAAAGATGGTCTTCTTCAGTGAGATCGAGACTGGGAGTAGACCCCATGAATGCTTAAACCATTGTTTTCATGAACATCTCAAGCAGCCTCCCATCTTATGTGGTGTCTCTGCCAACTGGTTGGAAACCCTGGTTGTTAATTGGAAGGCATGAAAGTCCACATGTGGTGCTGGAGTGGATCATTGAGAAACTGAATAAGAGGAGATAGCATGAAGGAGTGGGGTCCCTTTCAATGCCTTCAGAGCCACAGGAGCTGCCTTTTCCATGTCAGTCTTGTCAGCCATATCTGCTTACCTAGGTGACCAAGTCAGTAGCGGGGGCAGGTGTGCTGAAAGTGTAACTGCTAGAGTAAGAATAGCCTGGGCAAAGTTCAGAGAGCTCTTACCTCTGGTGGTGACAAAAGGCCTCTCGCTCAGAGTAAAAGGCAGACTGTATGATGCATGTGTACGTACAGCCATGCTACATGGTAGTGAAACATGGGCCGTGACTGCTGAGGATATGCGTAAGCTCACAAGAAATGAAGCCAGTATGCTCTGATGGATGTGTAATGTCAGTGTTCATAGTCGACAGAGTGTAACTACCTTGAGAGAAAAGTTGGACCTAAGAAGCATCAGTTGTGGTGTGCAAGAGAGACGTCTGTGCTGGTATGGTCATGTGGTAAGAATGGATGAAGATAGTTGTGTAAAAAAGTGCCACACCCTAGCGGTTGAGGGAACCTGTGGAAGAGGTAGACCCAGGAAAACCTGGGACGAGGTGGTGAAGCATGACCTTTGAACTTTAGGTCTCACTGCGGAAATGACTAGAGACAGAGACCTGTGGAAGTATGCTGTGTGTGAGAAGACCCGGCAGGACAAGTGAGACCATAACCCATGGCCTCTACCTGGGATGTAGCCTATCCACTTATGCATACCTTTCCTTCTTGGGACACAAAAATGTGAAGACCTGTTGAGGCAAGTGAAAATCAGAATCAAAATCGAAATCAATCAACATCAATGGAAATTGTAGTTGTGATACCAGTGCTGGTGGCACGTAAGAGAACCATCTGATTGTGGCCGTTGCCAGCCTCATCTGGTACCTGTGCCAGTGGCATGTAAAAAGCACCCATTACACTCACAGAGTGGTTGGCGTTAAGAAGGGCATCCAGCTGTAGAAACATTGCCAGATCAGACTGGGCCTGGTGCAGCCTCCTAGCTTCCCAGACCCCAGTTGAACCGTCCAACCCATGCTAGCATGGAAAACGGACGTTAAACGATGATGATGATGATGATGTGCAATTGCATGTCAGTGTATACGTATATATGTGTGTATATGTATATGTACGTCTACATATATATATATATATATGTATAAGAAAGTGAGATAAATAAGAGATGAGAAAATGAGGGATAAATGATTATTTTAATGAATTCATTAGCTTAATGAGGCCCTGGTGAAGCTGTGAGGTGTTAATCAGGCCCTCAAGTATTGAGTCCACTTCTCTTATAATGAAGTTCATAAGATCATCATTTCTTCCTTCTTCGTCATCTGTTTCTTTTATTGCTGCTCTTTACTCGGCCAACATTCTGAAACGTCATACGTATATTGAGTGCTACACCAAGTCATTAGTCTGGCAATGCTTAAGTGATATTTGTGTGTGTGTTTGTGTGTGTGTGTGTGTGTGTGTGTGTGTGTATGTTTGTGTGTACCAAAAATATCTATCTATCTATCTGTCTGTTTGTGTATCTATCTATCTGTCTGTCTGTCTGTCTGTCTACCTGCCTACCTACTTACCTATCTATCTATCTATCTGTCTGTCTATCTATCTATTTATCTATCTATCTATCTATCTATCTATCTATCTATCTATCTATCTATCTATCTATCTACCTATTTCTTTACTACCCACAAGGGGCTAAACACAGAGAGGACAAACAAGGACAGACAAATGGATTAAGTCAATTATATCGACCCCAGTACGTAACTGGTACTTATTTAATCGACCCCGAAAGGATGAAAGGCAAAGTCGACTTCGGTGGAATTTGAACTCAGAATGTAGCAGCAGACGAAATACCGCTAAGCATTTCACCCGGCGTGCTAACGTGTCTGCCAGCTCACCACCCTTCTATCTATCAACCTACTTAGCTGTCTACATTCACATACACATGTGTCTATATATATATATACATGTATATATACTGGGTGTGGTGAATATATTGTCATCTAAATTACACAAAAATGAAGCTAATTCTGACATCTCATCCTTCTTATAACATGGTTTCTGTATATGTGACCCTAGTCTCGTGCACCAACAGTGTGATATATGGTACTGCAGAACGAGGTAGACAGCAACTGTCTCCATTGTTGTATTCCCAAATACTCTGCCAACAACTGTAACCAATCCAAAACAACTTCTCAACAATTTCCTGTGACTCCACAAATTCACAGACGACACCTTTCGACTTCCTGCGATTTCTCATCTATTGCTCTCACACGACCACACTGCTACATATACGAGTTCGGCTAGTCCATTCCCACAGGGGGTGTCATGATTCTTGCCATAACACATTTTAACAGATCATCATCATCATCATCATCATTTAGCGTCCGTTTTCCATGCTAGCATGGGTTGGACGGTTTAACTGGGGTCTGTGAAGCCGGAAGGCTTCATCAGGCCCAGTCAGATTTGGCAGTGTTTCTACGGCTGGATGCCCTTCCTAACGCCAACCACTCCGCGAGTGTAGTGGGTGTTTTTTACGTGCCAGACAGAGCTGGCACAACGGCCATGAACGGATGGTGCTTTTACGTGTCACCGGCACGGGGCCAGCCGAGGCTGGCAACGAACACGAGGGGATGGTGTATTTATGTGCCACCGACACGGGGCCAGACAGAGCTGGCAAACGGCCACGAACGGACGGTGCTTTTACGTGTCACCGGCACGGGGGCCAGCCGAGGCTGGCAACGAACACGAACCGATGGTGCTTTTACGTGCCACCGACAAGGGGCCAGACAGAGCTGGCAAACGGCCATGAACGGACGGTGCTTTTATGTGTCACCGGCACGGGGGCCAGCCGAGGCTGGCAATATTTACCAAAATTACATAAAAATATCTTGAAATAGTAAAGAGTAAATTTATTCAATAAAATCACCATTGGCTTCAACAACAGCCTCCAGATGACTTTGGAATCTCCTGCAACTCTTCTGGATTGTCTCCTTGTTTAAGTTGGTGAATGCTGCCATAATTCTTGCCTTCAGTTCATCTTTGGTGTTACAAGGAGTTTTGTTGGTCTCTCACTCAACTGCACCCCATACATAATAATCGAGGGGGTTGCGGTGTGGGGAGTTGGGTGGATAGATTTTATGGGTGATGTGGTCGCAGAAGTTGTCTGACAGCCATGACTGGGTTCTCCTGCTTTTGTGGCGTGGTGCAGAGTCCTGTTGCCAGACATAGAGTCTTCCAGCAGCCACCCTCTTGACTCAAGGCAGCACTACCTCTTCAAGGCACTTGGTGTAGGCCTCTGTGTTGAGTCTGAGGCTGTGTAGGAAGGTAAATGGAGGCATAATGTCACCATCACTAGTGATCACTCCAAACATCATAATGTTGACTGGATATCTGATTTTTATCACTCTCATTACATGTCCACAGATTGACACCCAAACACTCTGAAATGTTTGTATTGGAGCTTCCAGTGTGAATACCAAGCAGTACAGTATGTCACTTCCAAATTTCTGGCAGAGTAAATTGTTTTGTGGTGCTGTCTTTCCCACAGATGGTGCCCAATTGACCCTACTATACTGTGTGGTCAACAAAATCGAAAACAAACAATGCGCATGTATGAAGTTGAAAATATAAAATAGCAACAATTTACCCATTGCACCCTGTATATTCACACACACACATCAAAATTAAAACCCCAAAAATGCAGGTGCAAAATAAAAAATATGAAATAGTGACAATATATATATATATATATATATATATATATATATATATATATATATGTCACTATTTCATATTTTTATATATATATATATATATATGTCACTATTTCATATTTTTAATATATAATATATATATATATATAATATATATATATATACACACACAATTGAGATAGGGGTTGTAAATGCAACCCTCCATGGGATAACATATATCCAATATACTGCTAGTGAAGTACCCAACAAAGTTAATACATAAATGTTAAGGATTGCGATGCAATCAATTCATTTACTGTATTATATGGGCAAAGGTAAAATGATTTATCACAAATTACTAATACAAGATAAGAAAATGGAGAAATACAACTAAATCAAACATCAATTACCAGATAATACTCAATCACATACTTTATTAAACCACCACATAAGAGACTGTAGGGTTAAACATAAAAAAGCAGAATAAATCAGTGTACATAAAGGAATGTACATAAAAAAGTGTACATAAAAGAGTAATGTTGCATAATAAGTAGAATATATATAAAAGAGAATATAAATATAAGTATAGATTACATCTTACAGCTGTTTCGGCCATGTAGATAAGTATGTCTCATTTTACCAATATTAGCCTTTTATGGTAGGTCAATATATAGATATAAATGAGACATTTACAAAAATATCATAAGGCCTCTTCAGAGATTATGTGATATAAATCAGTCTACATATATACTCATATGGGTGTGAGTACATACCCATAATACAACATATACATATACATATGAGTGCATATACTCACACTCCTATACATAAAAATATACAAATACATAATGATGTAAATAAGTAATATAAATTAGTAAACATATATGTGTTCCACATTCAATGTTTCAGTTTTTCAACTTAATATTGTGATAATAAACATACACATATTAGTACCTAGATGCAAATATACATAGTCAATAGTACATTATATTACTTCCTACTAATTTCTAAAGTGTCATTAAACTTTAATGACACTTTAGAAATTTCTAAAGTGTCAAATGAATTTCTCCAGAGGTTGGTCAGAGAGACTGCAAGTTGGTGTCTACATTCCTTCAGGAGACTAGCGGGGAATCTATCAGGGCCTACAGCAGAGTAGTATTTGACCTCATTTATTGCTGCTATGATGTCAGTGGCAGTGAAGGTTATGTCAGAGATTTTATGTTGGGAGTCAACTTCGTTCGCTTCTCTTACGTCAATATCAGTGGGAACACTAAAGACAGAGCAGTATTGCTTCTGCAGTACTTCTACCATTTCTTTAGCATCGTGTTGGGGAATGCCGTTATCATCGATCAATGGTCCAATGGGTGAGACAGAGGTTCTATGCTTATTTGCATAAGAATAGAACACTTTTGGGTTCTGTTTAACTCTTTTGATTACCCACTGTTCCTCTGCAGCTCTTTGATTTTCAGTGGAGGTTTTCATGTCGGTCTGCAGATGAAGTTTTTCCAGCTCTAGCCTTTTCATTGTTGTTGAATGTAGATGTTGTATGTGGGAATATTTTAATTGGTTGATTTTTTTGTTGAGTCTTTTGATGCGCCTGATGAGTGTTTTCTTCTTTTTAGGGAGCCGATTTCTGTTTGTGTTAGTAGATTTCATGGGAGCGTGTTTAGAGCATGTATAGGTGACAATGTTGTCAAAGTGCTGCCATGCGGTCTCAATATGGGTGGAATTGAGAGTAAAAGACCAGTCGATGAAAGACAGATCCTTTCTGATTGCCCCCCAGTCCGCTTTGTGGAAGTTTATGTTGTCAAATGAGTGCCATGGAGTGGGATTGGCTGGTTTGGTTTTTATATGTCGGGAATTAAAATTGCAGAGTACCATGTCGTGGTCTGAGAGGAGAGTTTTTTCAACTGAAATACTGTGAATGAAGCTAGAGTGATTGGTCAATACCAGATCCAAGATCGTTTTATTCTGTCTCGTTGGTTCGAGCACTATCTGAGTCAGGAAGTATTCATCCATTAGATTAAAGAGCAGTTCTGCTGCTGCTCTATCTGATGTAGAGCATTTGCCTAATTTCAGAGTATTTGTGGGCCAGTTCACATGAGGGAGGTTAAAATCGCCCATCACTAGTATGTTTCCGGAGTTGTACTTCTGAAGGAAGTACTTGACTTTGCTAAGGCACTCTTCAAAACAGTTTAGAGGTGCTTGGGGAGGCCTGTAAAGACCAACAATGATTATGTCCTTGGCTTTGTTGTATAGTGATACCGATTCACAATAGCCATTGGAAAATATGTCCTTGGCATCAAGTGAAAAGGAGTCATGGATATATATATACACACATATATATATAAACATACATACATATATATAATATAATATTTTACTATAAAATTGGATTCAATCCTAAATCTGATTTTTCCCTGTAAGTTTGGATTTATTCCATAATATTTTATTATATATATATATATGTATAATATATATGTATATATATATATATATATAATATATATATATATATTATATATATATATATATATAGTATGTTTATATATATATATATGTATATGTATATATATATATATATGTATATATATATATGTATATATATATATATGTATATATATATATATATATATATATATATGTATGTTTATATATATATATGTATATATATATATATGTATATTTATATATGTGTGTATATATATATATATATATATATATATATATATATATATATATATATATATATATATATATATATACACATACATATACATATGTAAACGTTTGTGTGTGTGTGTATGCTTGTCTGTGTATACGTGCATCCTTGTCTAGACATCATGTGATGGTTTACAATGAGTATTACATATATAAGTACATTCATGTATGTATATATGCATATATTCCCATACACACACACACACACACTACACATTTAGACAGTTGTGACTTTTATGTAAATTAATAAATCTTAACAGTTTGTTGTCTGTGTAACTCCTGATCTCTAAAAACACACACACACAGACACACAGACACTCACAAATAAGCATGCAAACGCATGCACACGCGTGCACACACGTGTATATTGTTGTACATACGTCTGTGTATGTATGTATACATAAACAAACACTCATATATGTTTATGTATAGTAGTAGTGGTGGTGGTGGTGGTGGTGGCAGTGTGTGTGTGTGTGTGTGTGACAGAGAACAGTGTATTGGTGGCCTCTCTGTTGTTACCTTGGCAACAGTCCACATGAGAGTTCTGACCTTAGAGGGATTGGTATCTCACCAATTGGTCTAGACATACTACTCTCACCACCACAACCACCACCACCATCTCCATCTCCACCACCATCATCACCTCATCATCATCATCATCATCACAGTCATTGCATTCTCCAGCTTCATCAAAATTATTATCAGTCTGAAGGATATTTGGCTGTTATTTCTAGTAACAGCAGGAACCACATACAACTCTGTGACAATCATGTCTTTTGGTGCCTCCAGTTATTCATTCAATTGAAGACCCAAGAATGAGAGAATGGTCCCTGTCTATGATTTTAACTCTCACCTGACTGAGTTCCCCTGTTTTGGTCACAGAACCCCATCTCACACACACACACACACACACACAGAGCCAATGAGAAAGACCTCTTCCAGGTTGCTCCAGCTGCTACAAATAGCAACTAAATCTCCCTCAAATCACTCCCTGCTGTCTTACACATGTGAAAGATAAATAAAATAATGTTGTGAGTGAAGGCATGTAGCTCAGTGGTTCGGGGGATTCAGCTTGCAATTGTAAGGTCATGAGTTCAATTCCTGGTGGTGCATGGTAACCTTCAGCAAGTCACTTCATTGCTCCAATCCACTCAGCTGGCAAAACTGGGTTACACCTGTAATACAAAGGGCCAGCCTCGTCACACTGTGATGCACATATACACAGACAACATAAGGATATGTTGTCCGTGGTGTACTCAGCCACCTGCATGTTCATTTCACAAGCAGGCTGTTCCATAACCAATGCAGCATCACTCTTAAATGATGTACTCTTAGATACATTATGATTATAGAAGAGACATTTTATTTAATATTTTTATATTATTTGTTTCAGTCATTGGACTGTGGCCATGCTGGAGCACTGCCTTTGGTCGAGTAAATCGACCCCAAGACTTATTCTTTATAAGCCTAGTACTTATTCTATCGGTCTCTTTTGCCGAACTGCTAAGTTACGGAGATGTTAACACACCAGTATCGGTTGTCATGCGATGTTGGGGGGGGGAACAAACAAAGACACACATATATATGATGAACTTCTTTCAGTTTCCATCTACCAAATCCACTCACAATGCTTTGGTCAATCCGAGGCTATAGTAGAAGAAACTTACCCAAGGTGCCACGCAGTGGGACTGAACCCGGAACCATGTGGTTGGTAAGCAAGCTACTTACCACACAGCTACTCCTGCGCCTATATATATATATATATATATATATATACACAACAAGCTTCTTTCAGTTCCAATCTACCAAATCCACTCACAATGGTTTGGTCAATCCGAGGCTATAGAAGAAGACACTTGCCCAACATGTCACACAGTGGGACTGAACCCGGAACCATGTGGTTGGTAAGCAAGCTACCTACTACACAGCCACTCCTGCACCTATATACATATATATGCTTGTATGCATCCTTTCAAGAGATATGTTAACCTTTGTTCTATAATCTCATAAAATCCCTGAAGAAGTTCATCCCCGTATAGTTAAAAATGATCTCATTCTTAGCCTATAACCAAATGCTTAGAATTACCTATCAACCAGGGGAATGAACCGAAACATATATGTAGGCTTTTTTTTTTTATCCCATCTCCCATTTCTTTTTGAGCTTTACAATTTATAACTTATTTGTATTGTTATTTCTAAAAAATTTCAACATTTTTATAACATACAAATAAATTATTCATACATCTATCTTTCTTCATTTTCTTTCTTTCAGTACATACAGACAGTCGGACAGACAGGTAGATAGAAAGACAGACAGACAGACAGATAGATAGATAGACAGAGGGACAGACAGACAGACAGACACATAGACAGATAGACAGATAGATAGATAGATAGATAGATAGACAGACAGACAAACTGACCGACTGACAGTCAGACAGACACATAGATAGATAGCTAAACAGATAGACAGACAAACTGACTGACAGACAGATAGGCAGACAGACATGTAGACAGACAGACAGACAGATAGATAGACAGACAATGTGAATTCCTGTATACAAAAGTACACATATGTTGTATGCAGCTCAGATGTTTGTGTGTAGGCATGTAAAGCACATGTGTGAGTGTGTGCGTGTGTGTGTATGCAGTGTGTGTGTGTATGCAGTGTGTGTGTGCATGTGGTTGATTGTGTGTGTGCGTGTGTGTATGCATAGTGAAGAAACCCCATCAATCTAAGCTCTATGGAGCTCATCGATCAATTAAGGGGCAAAACTGGCAGCCCCTACTGGCATTGAACTCTCATATTACAACCAACACATGCACACACAAATATGCAAATATATATATATGAACATGCATATACAAACACAGATACACAGACATATACACACGTATGTATGTGTGTGTGTGTGTGTGTGTGTTTGTAAGTGTGTGCATACAAACATACACGTGCATGCATAGACATAATCATTCAATGCGTGAATCCATAGAATAATTTATGCAAATATATACAGACACACACATTCACAAACACACCCACATATATACACACAGACACATATATCTATATAAACATATACATACATATACATATGTATGTAAGTGTATATATATATATATATATATATATATATATATAATATATAAATATATGTACATAGAGATGTGTATATATATCTATATCTATATATAATATATCTATATATACATCTCAGTATATTCTTATTTAGATAAAGGACTAACTTCCTAAAAAAAGAGAGATGCATAAATAAATATTGGAAGAATATCTTGTTACAAGAATTCATATCGTTGACCCCGAGAGGGTGAAGATCAAAGCTGACCTTGTACAGGATTTGACCCCAAAACATTTAGAAATGAAAGTAAATTTAAAAAGTGGTTAATAGTGGTGGCCACTGAAGTTGTACAACTGTAACATATATATGCAAGTGTGTATATCATCATCATCATCATCATCATCATTTAACGTCCGCTTTCCATGCTAGCATGGGTTGGACGGTTCAACTGGGGTCTGGGGAGCCCGAAAGCTGCACCAGTCCAGTCAGATCTGGCAGTGTTTCTACAGCTGGATGCCCTTCCTAACGACAACCACTCCGAATATATATATCTATCTTTATATCTGTATATCTATTTGTCTGTCTGTCTGTCTGTCTGTCTCTGGCGCTCTCTCTCTCTCTATATATATATATGTATGTATGTATGTATACATACATACACACACACATAAATAGTTAGATAGATTGATTGATAGATAAATAGACAGATAGATATACACATATATACATCCGAACGTGGCCGTTGCTAGCGCCGTCTCGACAGGCCTCTGTGCTGGTGGCACGTAAAAAGCACCATCCGATCGTGGCCGTTGCCAGCCTCGCCTGGCCCCCGTGCCGGTGGCATATAAAAAGCACCACTACACTCACCGAGTGGTTGGCGTTAGGAAGGGCATCCAGCCGTAGAAACACTGCCAGATCAGAGTGGAGCCTGGTGCAGCCTTCTGGCTTCCCAGACCCCAGTTGAACCGTCCATGGAAAGCGGACGCTAAATGATGATGATGATGATGATGATATATATATATATATATGCATATATGTGTGTGTGTATGTGTTTGCATGTTGGACAATATGCAAAAGAAAGAAGACAACAGGAGAGTGACAAGTCTTAACAAATGTAATGACTTAATGCTTAGAGGAAAGGAGTCTTGATGTTTCGGATGCTTGTCTTTCGTCAGAAGAAGATGGGAAAATTATAAGGAGGAGAGGCGGTTGGAAAGACAGAAAGAAAGGAAGAAAAAGTTAGGGGTCGGGTGGGAATGTGGTTCAAATGGAAGGACATAGGAAGTGAGGAGGAGGAGGTGGGTTTGTGTGTTTGTGTATAGAGGTGCACTGGGGATGTGTGTATGTGTGGTGTGGAAGTGTGGTTGCATTGGATGGTGGGGTGTGTAGAAGTTTGGCATGTTGGTGTGATCGTATTGTATATGAGGGGAGGCGCGAGGGAGGTGAAAGAAATGTAAGAAAAAATACAGAAGAAAATTGTGAAAAATAAATTTAAAAATTAGTAAAAGAAAAAAGTTATAATATTGGTGGAAGGTCAGGAAATTAAGTAACAGGCATAAGCTTTTCTTTTTACTTTAGGCACAAGGCCTGAAATTTTCGGGGTGGGTGCCAGTCGATTACATTGACCCCAGTACACAACTGGTACTCAATTTATTGACCCCGAAAGGATGAAAAGCAAAGTCAACCTTGGTGGAATTTGAACTCAGAACGTAAAGACAGGCAAGATACCACTAAGCATTTCGCCCAGTGTGCTAATCATTCTGCCAGCTCTCCACCTTTAACCCCTTAGTATTTAAACCGGCCATATCCGGCCAAAATATTTAATCTGTTTTATGTTCAAACTGACCAGATCCAGGCTCTCACACCTACCCTACAATGTTATTCTACATTAAGTAATTACACCATCAAGATCTTGAGGACATGAGATAATGCATGATTAATTCAAATCAATGGGAATCAATAAGCATTATGTTTGATAGAATAATCAGAACACTAAAGGGTTAAGTAACAGGTATGATGCTTGAGGAAAATAATTGGGTAAGCAAAGGCCATCGAAGGGGGCAGAGACAGAGAAAAAGTGAAGAAACATTTTATAGGTTAAACACTGAAGTAAAAAGAAATTTTGTATCTAAAAGAAAGAAAATCAGAAAAAACAACAGTAAGGAAGTACAACTGAAGGTTCCTTTTTGGAAAGGACATTTGAAAAAACTGCAAGGCTAGAGATGGGAGTGATGACTTCCCTTGCAAATGCTATACAGACACAAACTGTGTGTCGATAGCCAGCTGGAAAAGAGGTTTGCCTGGGGCTAAAACAACAGTGACATCATCCTTTATAGGACTGCCATATTCTGTTGGCATAGAAACTTTACTATTCAGTACTGCTACTGTATATCTCTCACCCAGAGTTTTAAAACAAATTGTTTTTGTCTATATGAGATCAGCAACTGTGTGTCACTTAAAGAATATACAGTATTTGTGAGTTGAGAGAGCTTTCGTCACTAGCTTGCGGTTGTCTCACACTGGGGACAGGTAACTATCCAGAAACCTGAGTCTGTGAGTATTACATAAAGCTAGAGATGGGAGCGATGACCTCCCTTGCTTAGACTATACAGATACAAACTGTGTGTCGATAGCCAGCTGGAAAAGAGGTTTTCCTGGGGCTAAAACAACAATGACTGTCACATTCTGTTGGCATAGAAACTTCACTATGTATTACACAGCGAGTGAAAATATCAAAATCCAGGGATGAATTCCAGAAGTGGAAAAGGTAGCAGAGAAATGGCAGTGAACCAAATGTCTCATGACTTTTGGTGTCGGGAGAGTAATAAATGATAATGGTGGTACATGGAAAGTCACACATGGGGGAGATAGCAAACTACTACTACTACTACTAATAATAATAATGATGATGATAATAATAATAATAATAATAATAATAATGATGATGATGGCCATCAATTTTGGGTGAGGGTGCAAGTCATAGATAACTTCACCCACACCAGAGGCCAGTTGATACCCAAAAGGATAAAAAGGCAAGTCAACTTTGGTAGCATTTGGAACTCAGAATGTAAAGACTTGAAAGAAATGTCACAAAGCATTTTGCTAATAATTCTTCGAGCTTTCCACGTTAATGATGATAATAAAACTAAATACTATTGAAGCCAGGGCATGTAAGCCACCACTGCGACTAACAACAGTCCTCTGTGTCATTAGGGAGAGGAAGATATTGACCCTTTTGTAGCAAGTTACAAATTGTCAACTCAGAAATAACATCAGAGATATCCTGGTTATTTTCCGGCCATGGGACCACACATGTGCCTTCCTCTGAACTTTCAGCTTCTTTCTTTTCCTCCTCTCTGGAATTCTCCCTCTCTCCAAGGAAGGGCCAGGCTAGGGGATGCACCAGGTGCCATAGTCTGTTTTGACATGATTTCTGCATCTGGATGCCCTTCCTAATTCCAACCACTTTACAAAGTGTACGGGGTGCTTTTTACATGGTGCCAACACTAGTGCTTTTTTTGTGGTACTAGCACCCACACCAATGCTTTCTATGTGGCACCTTGGTTTTAGGATCTCGATTCTGTTGTGGCAGGCAGATCTTCTTGAATACAGCAATGTGCCACAAATCCTGGTTCTTTGTCATTTCTTTCAAAAGTCTCAATGTTTTGAGATTGGCCTTGAATACTGCAATCCATGTCTGGGTTTCCCTCTTCTACAATTTCCTCCACTTGAAATAATCAGCATTTCTTAACACAACTGTTCTCATTCATGCTCACATCAGGACCAAACCAGCGCAGTCTCCTCTCTTGCACACTGCATATAATTCCTCTCCTCTCCCAACTTCTCTCGCTATATCAATGCTTTGTTGCACACACACACTGACATTGCACATCCAGTAAAGCATACCAGCTTTGCTCCTCTCCAGCCTTTGCTTATCCTCTGCATTCAGGGCCCACATCTCACTACCATACAGAGAGAAAGAGAGAGAGAGAGAGAGAGAGAGAGAGAGAGAGAGAGAGAGAGAGAGAGAGAGAGCTTTGGTTATCAACAGAGATAAAATTTCTCTGAACTTTCTCCATCCTATTCTTAGCATCAATCTAATATATTCACTGTGTACATCTAATTGACTTTTTCCTGTTTTTTATTTTCTATTTTTGAATTTACTTTGTAAAAAAGATGGCTACAGTTCTTCAGACAAATGGTACAACATTATTCAACAGAAAAGGCTGTAAATGAATTTGATAAACTCAAAATTGTATGGGATTTTGACGCCAAGACAGACAGAACACTGCAGACATAATATCGTTATACATGACATAATGATATGAAAGAATGTCTTCTAATAGACACATTAATTCCTTTAGACAAAAATATAGTAGACAAAGAAGTGAAAAAGATCTCAATTTATGCTATTTTAAATATGATGATCTGAAAAATAACTTGGCTAACAGCAAAAGTGGAAGTTGGCATTGGGGTGGTAGGTTTAATTTACAAAAGAACTCTCTTACCACCTGGAATGGTTGGCCATCGAGACAGACATGTAAGTGCTCCAAACATCTGCTGCTTTTGGGGCAGCTTGTATTCTTACCTTTTGTTTAAGGTCTTTTGTGAAGATTCTCAGCCAACATGAAAGGGAAAACACAACAAAAACCAATATTTTATATCCTTGCATTGCAAGAAAGTATAATAATAAAAATAATAATCCTTTCTCCTAAAAGAATAAATAATAATAATCGTTTCAGTCGAAAGGATTATTTCAGGCATAGGGCCTGAAGTTTTGGAGGGTGGGGTTTGTCGATAACATTGACCCTAGTACTTGAGTAGTAATTATTTTATAGATCCTGGAAGGATGAAACCTCAATGGAATTTGAACTCAGAACATAAAGGCATATGAAATTCCATTAAATATTTCAGCCAGCGTGCTAATGAGTCTGCCAGCATGCCATGTTAATAATGATATTAATAATAATACTTTCTACTAAATGCACAAGGCCTGAAATTTTGTTACATCGACCCCAGCATTTCACTGGTACTTATTTTATTGACCCCAAAAGGATGGCAGGTAAAACTGGCCTTGGTGGAATTTGAACTCAGAAATAATAATAACTAGCTAAAGGTGACCTGCTCTATGTGCGGGTAAGAGTGTGGTTGTTACTTTCTGTTGCTTCCTTTCTTTTTTTTATCACCACATTCTCCCTCTTTGTTTCTCTCTCCCTTTCCCACTCTCTTACTCTTCCTTTCTCCCAGACTCTCCCTCGCTTTCCCTTACTCTCTGTCTTTATCTATCTCTCTCCCATTTATAAACAACAAAAGATCTTGAGAAAGAAAATATTTTGAAAGATCAATCATAAATATCAGACAGTAACAACGGAAAGGTCTGCTTCAAGGCAGACAGCAAAACACTAACATTTAAAAGGGACAGACGAACTTTCGAGTTGAATAAAAATAAAAATATATAGGAAACCAAAGTTTGAAGGGATAGAATCTGAGGATAGTAGAGTCACCAAGACTGGCATTTCTTAACAGCGGACAGCAACGTAGAGGCAGTTTAATGGCTGGCATAAAATTTTGAACTTGATGTAAAAGAAAATTCCTAAACACCAAGTTTTGAAGTGATTCTTTCTCACGACAGTAGACTCACCATGGCAAGCATTCAAAACTTCTTCATCATGGATGGCAACACATTGAAGATTTAAAGACTGGCGCAAATTTTTTAGCTTGATGTAACAGAGAATTCCTAAACACCCGCTCCTGTAAATTTTAATCACCTTCCAGCCCCATTTAGACCCCCTTTTCACATTTTGGTTAATATAACCTGATTTCATAGAAACAATCATTCTGCTCATCTGCAGACTCAAATTGTCCAGGCAGAGATAAATGTTGCTGTCATAATGTCCAGACTAGCTTTTACTTAAATATTCAGTCTCATACTGGGACTCCCTCGAATTCTTCATCTACCCATATATTTGCCAATGATATGTCTACTCTACAAACAGTGTTGTTACTCACCCAGAAAAACGTGTACCTTTGCTTCTTACCCATGTGGACCAGCAACAATTTGAACAAAGAAAAATAGTCAAATGAAGGTTAGCATGTTTGCAGGTTAACCTGATGATTGTGAAACTTTCCTGTGGGAGGGAATATACTGATCTGCGTGAGGGCATTTCTGAATCTTTTATTTTTGATGTTCAGGCAGATCTGACAAGTGTTTTTGTATCTTAGTATATAATTTGTATTCTTTTCTCTATCTTTTCTTGACCAGTTGGTGTATGACTGTGGTTATTCTTGGATTACCCACATGGTATCATTGTCGGCATTGTGCTCTCTTAGTTTCCACATGTGGGAATATGAAACCTTTGAATGTTCCTTCAGCAGTAACCATAAGAATTTCATTTTCTTTTTAACTATCTGGTTCAGCTTGGTTGGGATAAGTCCAGATCCATACACAATCGATTTTATATTGCGTGTTTGATCTAAGGGATAAATGTCTGCCTTTCAGAATGAACAACCTGTACCTCATGATTAATAACTTTTCTGGTGGTGAGTGAATGTTTACATGTTGCAAGTACAGCTGTTGCTGATTTTCATTGGAGACCCTTTGAAAAACTCCCTGTTTTTACAACTAACTGGAAAATGTATATCTGAAAGGGATCAAAAATTTCCCTCTTACTTTGGTTTTAACATTTAAAAGGATCATGTTAGACCAATTCTTGCATTGGGTCCATTTGTTGTAGGAGATTTCTCCCTGAAGTTGATCTTTACTTTGGCCCTGTTGTAGACAGGGACCATTTTATCACAAATTTCTTAAAAAGAAATAAATTTAGAGATTCTCACACTGAAATTAAAGATAAGGTTTCTAAACACTTGGCATGAGTATGTATTAATAAACCAAAATTTCTCATTTGGTTAATGGAACAATATGTAAGTCCATGATTCCATCTTCAGAGACATGACTAAGAAATCAGAAATTATTGAAGTTACTAGCAACAGTAGTCCTCAGTCCCAGACTGTTGAAAGTGACTCTAAGACTTTTGCCTGAAAGTATCTAGAGCCTGAGTACCATTGCAGTTGAATGATATGGTATATTCCTAAACACGGTATAAGTCAATGTTGGAACTGACAAAGTTTGTTTTAAATAGGTCTGGTAGAGAACGACTGACCGGACCAGATGACAGTGTCCGAAAAGTCTGTCAAAACATTAAATGGGAGTGTGGATTCAGGTCTTTGGACTGAGGCGATCTTTTTATTAAAATTTAGAGTTTTGCATGCATGAATGATTGCCTCAACATCCAGTGCTTTATTGCTGATGTATATACTAGTGAGTTTTGTGGCCTGAATTAGAGGGGAGGGGCCTAGACATCCATTATAGATAATTGTATAAATATAACTGTTGCCTGACATCTTATATCCCTCAACCAGCTGATATCTACCTTACTCTTAATTCTGTGTTGATTTTCTGATATCTTTTTTTTATTTTGTTGCATTTTATTTTTTTGTTTTTTTGGCTAATTAAGCCTATTTGTATCTTTGCTGGATTTATTAGTCTACAGCGAGGTTTGTTTGTGAAAACTGGTTTCTGATCTTTTAACATTATGACGGTTTCTCAGCTAGCCTGGTATTTTATTATGTTATCCATCTTAATTATTTTGGCTATAAACTTAGCTTCTTCCTTGATAGCAATATAAGTGTTAGTGTTTGTCTTTATAGATTTATTAATTATGTTATCAAGTATCAATTTGTTATATTTATTGCAGGCTGATTCATTGATGTCATTCGTCTTGTCCAAACATATTTATTGCCAGAAGCCTTAATCTTTCTTGTGTCTGCTAAGTTTACTTAAAAAAAATGGAGGTTGGCGTATTTATGGAATTTTATGTTCACCACTAAACCTAAGAGGTCTGCTTTGAAGGGTGTTAACTCCTTAACTCTAGTAGAATATTTTTGAGTTTTGATATGAAAAAATTCCGTGGTAGTGGTTGTCATCTCAGCCTCTCAAATCAGAACTTTCTAGATCGTCTTTCACATTCTCAGGTACTAACCTGGTATAATGTTTGATGATTTAAGAAGGTTGTTTACCAACAAATCGATTTAGTACAGAAACACGAAGGGACTTTCATATTTAATTCGGTAAAACGCTCAACATTTCGTAGTGTTTTCTGCCAAATCTTACAATTTAAGTGACTGTAAGAATGTAGAGGGCAAATGCACAGGTATGGGTCTAGAATCAGTTATTTCAAGGAGAATTCCCAACAAATATAAAGAACTTAATCGAAGGAAGAGTTAGGAGAGGGTGGTCTTCATCCAGAGTCTGACCCCTTTGAGTAGTTTCTAGTTGATGCATGCCACATGGGTGCAGTCGTTCTTGCTGCCCCAGGATTCATCAGGCCATGGGCCATTACGGCTTTGGATAATGTGTGAGAAACTATAATGGAACACATAGAGAGTGTGTTAAATGATTTGGAAGAGTAAATGTATATTTGAGATGCATGCATGCATGCGTGTGTGTGTGTGTGTGTGTGTGTCTGTTGCTACTTCATTTATTCAGATTCATTTATGGACCTATTGGCACAGCAAATAACCCCAAAATCTTCATCTGATTTTCAAGACATTTGAACCTTTACCCTTGAGACATTTAGACTTTTTCTCAAATTATTTAATTTAAACTCATTTTTACTGGGTTTTCTCACCCATTATCAGTAGCCATATTGGTCCCTTGGCTTGATGAAAGTTAATATGACATGTGGTGGGCACAGCTGGCCTCCAGCAGCAAGAGGCAGATGTAACTGTCCAGAATGTCCACAAGAAACATTTCAGAAGATTGAAGCCAAAAAAAGATAATGAAAAAAAAAAAAAAAGAAGGGTCCAAGAAGTGAATTGCCAGAGTTGAAGAAAATCGGTTACAGCAAGTGAATTGTAAGAAAGGAATTTCAAAATGAAGCATCCATCACATTTTGAAGTCCTGTCTTTGAAAAAGTTACATTCCAAGAATAGTCCATTCTCTCAGTGGAGATGATCTAGACTGGAGAATGGAATTTCATGACACTTGGCAAGGTGTGTAGAAGAGGCACACTTTCCAACAAAGATTGTTTTGACTGATGAGATTATAGTTCAAGTAAATGGCTCAATTAATCACAACAGTTGAACCTCCTGGGAACCTCAGAATCTGCATATTAGAGAGGAACATCAGGAGTTAGAGAATAATGCAGCTTATGAATGGAATCGATTAGACCCTTGCTTGTCTTAGAGTACTGTGAGTGATGCCATTTACTTGAACTGTTATGCCAAGCACTCCAGAGGACTGTGAAGATGTGGATTTATATCTCCAGCAAGACAGGGCAACCTCACATTACCATAGTAATGTAAGGGCCTTCTTTGATAAGATTTTGTGGACAAAGAAGTTCAGCACCTTGGGAGTTCACCAGGCCTCCCTCCACTGGACTTTCTTTATGGGAGACACTTAAAAGGTAAGGTTTACAGTAGAGAACTGGCAACAGTCAATGAAACGAGGGCAGCCATTGAATGTATGTAAATCCCAAACAAAATGTTTCTTACCGTTTGCAATTCCATTGCTTTTCATTATCAACAGTGCCTGAGCCAGGGTGGTCATCAGTTGGAAAATAAGCATCCATAAAAAATGAAATTCTGTCTGTAGATTCTATTAAACTGAAATATGGCTCTACATTCTTGTGGGACACCCTGTCTTCATACTCCTCTCCGCTTCCCTACTTATCTTTTCAACTGACATAAATTTCCATTTTTCACTCACCCAATCCAATCCTGTGGACCACTTCACTTATATACAAACATCTCCTAATTTGACGGCATACCCTGACACATCTCCACTGTCTTCTCTCTCTCTCTCACCTCTCCCTCCTCCTCCTCCTCATGTAGCTCTGTATCTCCTCCTCTGATGCAACAAACCTATTTCTCTCCCTTTCTTTATACTCTGACCTCTCATCACAAAGCCACCTCCTTCAATACTACTACCCACCCCCAGTTAAGTGTGTGTGTGGGGGTTCTTGTCCTGTGAATTATTTGGTGGTCTTGCTGCCATGTAAAAGGCACCCAAAAGGTACACTCTGTAATGTCGTTTGGGTTCAGGTGGGCATTCAGCCATAGAAACCATGTGTGTGTGTGTGTGTGCATGCTTTTATTCCTTTATGTATTCCAGCCCAAAGGTTGTGGTCATACTGGAGCACTGCTGTCCCCTTCTCCATGTTTGCATGCATCAGATGCAATTTGTTGAAGCAGATGTCCTGCAGCCATTGATGCCTTTCATGTTGCCATTTCTCGCCTATTCCCAAGCGAGGCAATATTTCCCATGGCCAGACATGTTTTTCCATGGATGGCTGGAAACAAACAGCCTCACTTTTATGAAGGTGATGCTCGTTTACAACTATCACGTGATGTCAGGACACCACTGCTCCCCTTATTTACCTACAAAGCACATTCACACACGTTTCCCGGGTTGTGTCAAACGTTTCTTCCGTTTTTCACTGAAGATTTTGGCAACTTGTATCTTCTTAATAAATTTGATCATTTGATGCTACATGTTGTCCATTCATTGCTGGATCAGAGGCCCACACTCCTGCAGCATGACAATGCCCCAACCCACACTGCCAATGTGACCAAGTGCAAACTAGACGGGGTCAATAGTACTGCCTCACTGAACTCCAGGCATAGCATGATCACTTCACCAATTTTTCTGAGTCACGGCTCATGATAAGGTCGAAAATGGCTGCAAGGAATTTTTATGTCTAAACTAGCCAAATGGTATAAAGCATGGAATTGGGTTTCTGGCATGAGGCTGGCAACAGACAATAGAATATGATAGGATATATTTTCATGAATAAATGTTCTTCTTACATAATTTGTTTGAACTATTAATAAAACATTGAAATATGAAAAGACTTTTGACTTAACCTGGTATACACACACACACACACACATTGCCTAAATACCAATCTTGAGAACTTAAGCTTCTCAAAACTAGAAAGGAGTAAGCTAATTCAAAGACTACACTCCCAATCCATCACTGGAACTGTAAAAATCTGTAAAATTTTCCAGAAGTGTATCATTTAAATATATATGAACATGTCTATGTATGTAACTATTTGCATGAGAATACATACATAAAACAAAACATACTAATCTGCACACACACATACATATATATATATATATATATATATACACACACACACACACATATATATAAATATATACACATATACATACACACACACACACACACATATATAGAATTAAAATCAAAATGTGGGTGAAAAATTTGGATATTAATTAAATGACATCAATTTAAACACCAGTGGTTTAGCGCATAAAAGACTGAGATTCAGTAAATATTATTAATACACAAATATGAAAGAGAATCCACTATGTGGACGCTCTTACGCTAAAGAGAGATCCACATGAGTGGTTGAGACTCATGCGGATCTCTCTTTAGCGTAACAGCATCCACATAGTGGATTCTCTCTCATATTTGTATATAGATAGATGGTAGGCTTCTTTCAGTTTCAATCCATAAATCCATTCACGAGGCTTTGTTTGGCCTAATATTATAGTAGACACTTGCCCAGGAGGCTGCATCAGGCTCCAGTCTGATCTGGCAGTGTTTCTACAGCTGGATGCCCTTCCTAACGTCAACCACTCCGTGAGTGTAGTGGGTGCTTTTTATGTGCCAGGGGAGGCTGGCAATGGCCACGATTGGTTGTCAAGGCAGCACTGGCATCGGCTACATTCGGATGGTGCCTTTTACATGCCACTGGCACAGGTATCACAACTACAATTTCCATTTGATGTTGATGTACTTGACACAATAGGCCCCCTCAAGCACAGCAGGTCATCCTACGATCCAAGGTAACCACAGCAGGCTGTCCTACAATCCAAGGTACTATGGATGGGCTGGGGCTGCTATATGAAGCTGGTGCAGGAAACAGCCATGAACTCACATTATTTGTCATGTCTTCGCAGTCACAGCATATCTCCAGAGGTCTCGGTCTTTCGTCATTGCCTCTGTGAGACCCAACATTCGTAGGTCATGTTTGACCACCTTATCTCATGTCTTCCTGGGTCTACCTCTACCCCGGAATCCTTCAACTGTTTGGAAGTGGCACTTCTTCACACATCTCTCCTCAGCCATCCATAGTACATGACCATACCAGTGCAAATGTCTCTCTTGCATG
>NC_043010.1:58710639-58720639 GCF_006345805.1 Octopus sinensis | reverse complement strand
ATATTTACATATATGTGTGTGTGGTGTGTGTGTGTGTGTGTGTGTGTGTGTGTCTCTTTGTGTCTGTGTTTGTCCCCCTCCACTGGTTTTGGTTTATTTACATTCCTCTAACTTAGCAGTTCAGCATAAGAGACTGATACAATAAGCACCAGGCTCATATATTAAAAAAGCGCTGGTAACAACTGCTTCAACTAAAAAGTCTTTAAGGCGGTTCCACAGCATGGCCGCAGTCTAATAACTGAAATAAACGATCAAAGATACACACACCCACATATACTGACACACAGAGGTAAGCAGAGGCGAGTTACTGCCATCTCTAGCTGACGAGGTGTCCAGTACTGAAAACAGGCAGAAATAGCCCAAAACCAGGCTGGTCTGTTGGCCCCATCGCCAGAAGGTGGAAGGGGTTTGCTTCCTGCTTGCAATATATCAGATGCTGCTGTATATTGCAAACCAGTTAGGGGAGATATCCTCTTAGGGTTAAAAAAATTGCAATAAAGTCTGTTTGAGTGGACAAGCCATGCTTGAAGTGGCCAAGAACATTACCTATATATATATATAATATATATATATATATTATATATATAACGGGAGGTTATGAAAATAAAAAAAAAGACGAAGGCAGGTGGAGTACAAACAAATAATGTATTAGTATGGCACTCAGGGATAGAAATAAAACAAGTCTTTTACGTTTCGAGCCTACGCTCTTCGACAGAAAGATACACAGAAAGAAACAAGGAGAGAAAAAAATTCCGTGTAGGGGCTAACGATTCAACATAGTCAACAAGAGAGACAGAGAGAGGCAGAAACAAGGAAAATGCCCCTTGTATTTGAATACTATGCGAATATTCTTTTAAAAAACTTTTCATTTAATTTTACCAAAATTTAATTGTTTTCCATTCTGAGAGTTGAAAAAAGTCTCCATGACTGAAACAGATACTAAAATGCTTTTTATGATAAAATTATTTTAGCATTTTCTACCTTGACTTTTTTTCCATATATATATATATGCGATAGATCACTAGCCACTACAGATTCTTTATTTTCTCTTCTTGTTCCTTTCTGTGGAGGAGCATAGGTTTACAACTTTAAAGACCTTTTCACTTCCTGAGCGTTAAACTAATACATCTGTTTGTTGTCTACACCACCTGTCTTCATCTTTTGCTTTTTTTTTGTGAATTCTCCCTATATATATATATATATATATATATATATATATATATATAGAGAGAGAGAGAGAGAGGGGGGGGAGAAAAAGAAAATGGAGATTGTGAAGTTAAATATTTATTATTAACAACAAATCAATCATTATCAGTTATGAGACTAACATAACCTCTAATCGAATTTTATACACACACACACACATATATATATAGCTAAAGAATTAAAATTATATTAATTATAAGGGCACGTTAAAGGTCTACCCACTAGAAATAAGAGTCAAAACCCTTATTTGGACCACCCCAAAAATATACACTGAAAACAACAGATTCAGTGGTATGCTATCAGACCGAAAAAATTGCCTTCGATAATAACAGAAATATTCACTTCTGAATATATATATATATATATATATATATATATATATATATATATATATATATATATACACACACACACACACACACACATACACATGCATACAAATATGTATGTATATTTTTTCTCCTCTGGGCACAAGGCCTGAAATTTTGGGGGAGGGGGCCAGCTATATGCAGCTGGTACTTAATTCATCGACCCTAAAAATGACAAAAGGCAAAATCGACCTTGGTGGAATTTGAACTCAGAACACAAAGACAGATGAAATACCTATTTCTTTACTACCCACAAGGGGCTAAACACAGAGGGGACAAACGAGGACAGACAAATGGATTAAGTCGATTACATCGACCCCCCAGTGCGTAACTGGTACTTAATTTATCGACTTCCCAGTGCGTAACTGGTACTTAATTTATCGACCCCAAAAGGATGAAAGGCAAAGTCGATCTCAGCAGAATTTGAACTGAGAACATAAAGATAGACAAAATACGGCTACACATTTTGCCTGGCGCACAAACATTTCTGCCAGCTCACTGCCTTATATATATGTATTACATAATGACTTGTGTTTCTTGGTTCCGTTCCTATTTCCAGCGAATATGGACTCTCTGATGAATGCTGAACTGAAGGTAATGGTGCTAGTCTTGCCAGCGTCAATTCCCAAATAAACATATCCATTCTGTGTTGTATATATTTCTTAATAATTTTTGGACTTTGTCTTACATTGTGCTGATCCGAAATTTTTAGGCAGGAATATTTACAAATATAGGTGTGTGTGTGTGGATGTGTGTGGATTTTGTTTGTATGACCATGTGCTGCTGTGTATGTTGATACATAGGTAATTTTGATTTTTCTCATTGATGATGCTAATGGTGATGATGGTGGTGGTGGTGGTCATTATGATTGCAATGATGGTTTAACAGCAGTCTTGTGAAACGGTCTTCATCCAATATTGTGTAGGAGAGAGTATGTTTGGGAAGCTTGGTCTGAAGTATGGTGTGTGTGTGTGTCTGCTGGTGTGAGGGTGTGTGTGTGGTAGGGAGTGTGTGTGTGTGTGTGTATACATCTAGTGCATTGGTGCATATGTATGTGATGCAGGAGTGTTTCAACAGAAGTGACCTTGCGTGTATATTGGTGTGTATGTATGTGTTAATGTCAGTGCTTAATTGTGTGTATGTATGTTAGTATGAACAATAGTGGAATGTGTGTGTGTGTGCGTGTGTATGTATGTGTATATGTGTTTAATGGAGTGTGTGCATCACTGGGTGTCATTGTATGCAATTGTTTCTCTGTGTATGTCTTCGGTTTGAACGCGTGTGCATTTGTATGTATGTATGTGTGTATTAATGTCAATGGTATAACAGTGTGTATATATGTGTGTCACTATTGAGGTGTTTATGTGTGTGTGTTTAACTGAGTGTGTATCATTGTGTATGTAATTATTTGTGTGTGTATGTCAAAGGTGTGTATGTGTATGCGTGTGAGTGTGTGTGTGTGTGTCAGTGTCAGCGGTACGGAGCAAGTTCGTTAAGAAAGATTGCCTTAATGGGAACACTATAATGTAATTAAATCTTTGGTGCCAGTTCTACTGATTTGGAAATTCAATTTCACACACTAATGATGTTGCTCTTGTTGTTATTGCTCTTGTTGTTGTTATTGATGTTGTTGTTGTTGTTGTTAATTTCAGTGTTGCTATTGTTGTTAGTCACATTTATGTTGTTGTTGTTGTTGTTGTTGTAGTTGCTGTGTTCCCACCTCTGTGTCTCATCACTTGGTCATTCTCCCTCTCTTCCTCTCCCTATGCCTTCCACTGTCCCCTTTAGGTTCATCTCTCTCCCATTTACTCTCTCTCTCTCTCTCTCTGTCTCCCTGTCCTCCACCACATCCACAACCACCACCACCACCACCACCACCTCCACCTGTACATTAACAATGTACAATCACTACACACTACCATCACAACCACGACCGCCACCACCACCACCACCACCGACACCACCATCGACACCACCACCGCCACCACAACACCATCAAGGATACTACCACACCTACACTCCACTAACACAACTATCCCCAACTACACCTCCATCACCACCACTTCTAAACTACACTACAACACTACTACTATACCAACACTATAACGCCACACTGGTACACTACAACTGCAACACAACTACAACCCAACTAGACAACAATGTCACTACTATACTACACAACAAAGTTAACACTACACTATTAAACTACCACCAGAACAACAAAACAACACCACTGCACAACTACTGCATCACACCACTCACCACCACTACAACATCCACTAGAACACCCACTACCACCACTACACTGCAACATTACTACAAAACCACTACACACGTATCACCACTCCAAATTTAGCCACACAATATTGTTAACCTGACTATACCATATGGAAACGATATTATTGTATATTGTTAAATGTGTGTATAGAATGGGGAGTAGAATGATGTATACAGTGGGGTATAGAACAGTGCTTCAAGATGTATAGACAGTGGAGTGTGTAGAATGATCTGTGTAAAGTAGGACATCTAATGTCCATTATATACAAGAAATATAGTCACACACAGGTATATATGTGTGTGTGTGTGTGTGTATAGTGTATATATGTATGAGTCTATATATGTATGTGTATATTTGATAAACTCTTTATACACCTTGTACTGTACTAACATATATATATATACATATACACATATACATATATATATATATATGCATGTATGTATATGAATGTATATATACTTTCATGTATATAATCACTATCCTTCACAACCCTCTATTTACAAGCTGCAATTAATGCCTACACAACTCTATATACACCCGCCATTACCAGCCAAAGTAATTATACTAACTTCATTAGTGATATTAATGTACATCAAGACAATTAACAAAGCACTGATAGATATTTAAATGTTGTAATTGTCACATACACACATTATACTCCTCTGTAGACAGCTGTGTTATGTATATCATGTGTACATATACAAGCCAACATATATACATACATACAAACATACATATATATGTGTGCATGTATATATATAATATATATATATATATATATATACACATATATATGCATGTATATGTATACAAATAATCATGTGTATACATATATATATAAAGACACGCACACACATATATATATATATGTATGTATAACTACATAATAATGTATTGATATCTATATTTCTCTATCCATATATATATATATGTATAAAACATAAATATATATATGTATATATATATATATGTATGTATATTTATATATATATATGTGTGTGTGTGTGTGTGTATATATATATGTGTGTGTGGGTATATAAGCAATATATTCATAGGTAAAGAGAGATATATAAACTTAGATATACATGAATGCAAATACATACATATCTAATTGTGTATTTTTGTGTTTATATATGTGTGTATGTATACATGTATATACACATGTGTGTGTATGTATATATATATATATATATACATACATATGCACGTGTACACACAAACACCCGCACTCACATATATAGAAAAGAACAAATATAATTTGAACACTTTATAAGCAGACAGCAAGTAGAGCAACAACAATACTTTGAGCTCCACCCCCACCCCACTACCAGCCCCACACCCCATGCAACACCAACGACTTCACCACCTCCACCACCAGGTGAATAGAAATCAAAATGAAATAACAATGTATATATATAAATATATATGTGTGTGTATATGTATTTGCATATGAATTATATATATATATATATATATATATATATAAATGTATGTATGTATGTATATATAAATATATATAAATATATATATGTATATATATGTATATATGTGTGTGCGTGTATATATATATACACACACATATATATCTGTATATAAATATACATGTATATATGTATGTGTATATTTACCTATGTTTTTTTATATGCATGTATGTATACATGTATTCATACATACACATATGTGTGGGGAGGTGCACATGTGTGCATGTATGTATGTGTGTACCACTTTCTCTGTGTATATGTAGCTGTGTATTTCTCTTATGTATGTATATGTAAATATGTATGTATATGTAAATATATTTCTCTATGAGAAGATATCCAATAGATGTGTGATAAACTGTTATCACACTGCCAGTTTCTATTAACAATAATTCAATTAATATCTTACTATTAAAGCTCTTAACAGTAATTAACGAAACTCAACTAATTAGAAACCAAAATAATATACACACATATACACATGTATTGTCACACAGACACACAAGTTGATACACACATACATACAACCATACATACATATATGATATACATACAAAAACACATATGTATATAATAAACATAGTTATAACAACTTTATGTATATAAATATATATTTATGATATACATTTGTGTGTGTGTGTGTGTGTGTGTGTGTGTGTATGCATTTGTGCACTCACACAAGATGATAAATGCATACATGTGATATATATATAGTTATGATATATCTATGTATATAATCTATATTTATGAATATATACATTTCATGTATTTATATATATGTCGTCTCTGTGGTGTTTCATGTTTCTTGTCAATGTCTGTATTTAATATAATATATATATATATATTATATATATATATCTATATTTATATATGTATGTATGTATGTATGTATGTATGTATGTATGGATGGATGCATTAATGTATATATATATATGTGCATGTGTGTGTGTGTGTGCGTGTAAGTTTGTACATATGTATATATAGGTGTGAGAATATAATGTCTATGTACGTATTAATACATATATATAAACACACACACCATTCGTTTTATGTATTTTACAAACAAATGGAGCATAATTGTCTTCTTGCTGTTTCGAATAATTCTGCGCATATCTTTCAGTGCAAACACCAAAATGCATATAACAGCAGGTTGCATAACAACAAGGTGTATACATCGACAAAATGTATATAAACTCTAAAAGTCCCTTACCACTTTCTTTGTTCTCCCCTGACGAGGTATCACATGTCCATAGACTTTTGAGATTGCTTCGATATAAAAAGGAAATCTGTGTCCAAGGGAATATGGGTGGTTATTTCAAATTTCTTTTTATTGCATTTACTGTTATTTTCATTTCTCTTCATTTCAGCTGTAGTAAAACTTGTATAAACATGGTTCAGGGTTCAGTCCCACTGCATGGCATCTTGGGCAAGTGTCTTCTACTCTAGCCTCAGGCTGACCACACCCTTGTGAGTGGATTTGGCAGATGGAAACTGAAAGAAGCCCAACGTGAAGGCTCATGGTTCAGTGGCTAGAGCATCGAACTTATGACCGTGAGGTTGTGAGTTCGAATCGTGAACTGGACCGGGATACGTGTTGTATTCTTGAGCAAGACACTTTATTTCACGTTGCTCCAGTTCACTCAGCTGTAGAAATGAGTTGCGACGTCACAGGTTCCAAGCTGTATTGGCCCCTTTGCCTTTCCCTTAGATAGCACTGGTGGTGTAGAGAGGGGAGGCCAGTATGCATGGGTGACTGCTGGTCTTCCATAAACAACCTTGCCCAGACTTGTGCTTTGGAGGGTAACTTTATAGGTGCAATCCCATAGTCATTCGTGACTGTAGGGGGTCTCTGAGATATATATATATATACCTCTTTGTTTGTCTGTGCTTGTCCCCCACCATCACTTGACAACCAATGTTGGTGTGTTTACGTCCCCGTAACTTAGTGGTTTGGCAGAAGGGGCTGATAGAATAAGTACTAGGCTTACAAAGAATAAGTCCTGGGGTCGATTTGTTCGACTAAAGGTGGTGCTCCAGCATGGCTGCCGTCAAATGATTGAAACAAATAAAAGAATATGATACATACATACATGCAAATATATATATATATATACTTAAATACTTAGATAAGTTTCAGCAAGATTTGGCCCAAGCCATGCTACACCTAACTTAATAGTAGCAGCTGGAAAAGACATTTCATGATGTTTCATACTACACCGTAAGCCATTTAAGAGTTATTCCTATTTTCAATTTCATGCTTGTGCATTGTTTGTTTTTAATTTTGTCGACTACACAGCATAATAGTAGGGTCAGTTGGGCACCGTCTGTGAGAAAAACAGCACCCTAATGCAATTCATTCTGCTAGAAATTTGGAAATGACATGCTGTACTGCTTGGCATTCATGCCAGAAGCTCCAATACAAACTTTTAAGAGTATTTGGGTTTCAATCTGAAGACATGTACCAAGAGTGATAAAAATCAAAGATCCAGCCAACATCATGGTGTTTAGAATGATCACTAGTGATGGCGACGTTATGCCTGTATTCATCTTCCCAGATGGTCTCACTCTCAACATGGAGGCCTACATCAAGTGCCTGGAGGAGGTAGTGTTGTCCTAGGCCAAGAGGAAGATCCTATGTCTGGTAATAGGACTCTTCATCATGCCACACAAGCAGGAGAACCCAGTCATGGCTGTCAGATAATTTCTGCGACATATCACCCTTAACATCTGGCCACTTAACTCCCACACTGCAACCCCCTTGATTATCATGTGTGGGGTGCAGTTGAGCGAGAGACCAGCAAAACTCCTTAAACACCAAAGATGAACTGAAGGCAAGAGTATAGCTTGCAATTTGTGATGATATTTTGATAATACCACTCCTCTTATATTTATATATATATATATATATATATATATATATATATATATATATATATATATGTGTGTGTGTGGTGTGTGTGTGTGTGTGTGTGTATGTATGTAGTATATATACTTACTTTGCACACACACACACATATATTTGCATATGCACATACACACATCGATATACTAGGAGGATACGTGGAATTGCTCAGGAAAGAAGCAACTGAGTTTGTAATGAAATATTTATAAAATGCTAATGACAATTCTGCGTAAATTTATTTCCTGAAAGTCAGTGTATGATTCTGGCCGTTATAACAGAAATAAGCTACACCATTTAAAAAGGCACCCATTATCCCTGACAGAACACAGAAAATTCTCAGCAAAAAGCTTCATCATAAACAATGGCCTTCGTTTTCATTTCTTTTTTCTTCTGAGTTAAAGATTGTCTTTCAACCAGTGAGCATCTGACGTATATTCTTGTTCTATTCACGTGGCTGATAATAATAGAAATAAACAAATATTAACAGTTAGGGACAGGAATTTGTATTGACCAATAAATATAGGTTTTTATCTTTTATTCTTTACTTGTTTCAGTATTGGACTGTGGCCATGCTGGGGCTATGCCTTGAAGAATTCTTTGTTGATTGAATTGACCCCAGGATTTATTTCTTTTTTTCTAAAAGCCTGGTAATCTTTTACCAAACACTAAATTATGGAGATGTAAACACACCAACACTAATTATCATGTGGTGGTGGTGGTGGGGACAAACACATACACACTAATGCACGTGTGCACACACACACATGTATATATATCATCATCATCGTCGTTTAACGTCCGTTCTCCATGCTAGCATGGGTTGGACGGTTCGACCGGGGTTCTGGGAAGCCAGAAGGCTGCACCAGGCTCCAGTCTAATATATATATATATATATATATGCATAAATATATACAATGGGCATCTTTCAGTTTCCATCTACCAAATCATTTTACAAGTTTTCACTTGACTCAAGGCCAGAGTAGGAGACACTTGCCCAATGTGTCAGGCCAAGGGACTGAACCCAGAACCATGTGGCTGGAAAGCCAACTTCTTAATACAGAGTCATGCCACTGCCTTGGATTTTTTTTTTAACTGATCTGGAAAATTTTCTTACTATTAAATTGCAATCAAATGAAAACTTTTTGGAAAACAAAAAAGTGAAAAATGTCAAAATTGACTTATTTCTAAACATGAATAAATGGAAAAAAAAATCTTTTATTGAATAATGTTGATGTAATATTAATGGAACCAAGTGTGAAAGGGATATTTATATAAAGAACATAAAACCTATTTGAGTTTGCAATAGATAAAAATATCTCTAGTGGCAGAACTGAGCGACTGCTGAAGAAAAAGGGAAATAACTAGAGGACATGATGGCTGGTTAGAAATATATAGCTGTTATGATAAGGGTCTGAATATTTCAACATTGAACTGAAAGATATAGAGATTGTATGTACTTCAATAAATGGGACAGAAACATTCATTAAGAAAGCTAGAATAATAATTATAACAATAATAATAATGATAATAATAATACTAATAATAATGATGATGATGATAATAATGATAATAATGATGATGATGATAATAGTAATAATGATAACAATAATGATAATAATAATCCTTTCTACTATAGGCACAAGGCCAGAGATTTTGGAAGAGGGGTAAGTTGATTACATCGACCCCCCCAGTGTTCAACTGGTACTTATTTAATCGACTCCAAAAGGATGACAGGCAAAGTCAACCTCAGTGGGATTTGAACTCA
>NC_043010.1:58678139-58703139 GCF_006345805.1 Octopus sinensis | reverse complement strand
GAGATGAGGAATTATGTACCTTATTTACATTATTTACATTCAACGGATATTTGTCCTCATCTTGTTTGTTGTTAACACAACGTTTCGGCTGAAAACCCCTCCAGCCTTCATCAGGTGTCTTGGGGAAGTTTCAAACCTGGGTTCTCATTCCTAATGTATTTTTCAATGGCGTAGTGGTTAAGAGCATGGGCTACAAACCCCAAGATTCTGTGTTTGGTTCCAGTCAGTGACATGAGTAATAATTATAATAATAACAACATCGAAAAATACCTTAGGAATGAGAACCCAAGTTCAAAATTTCCCCAAGACATCTGATGAAGGCTGGAGGGTATATCAGCCGAAACGTTGTGTCAACAACAAACAAGATGAGGACAAATATCTGTCAAATGTAAATAACGTAAATAATGTAATATGGATGAGTATAAATGTAGGAAGAGAGATAACAAAGGCACTGAAAGGTTTAAAGTTTGTGCATTTGATGAGGATATGAAGAACTGTAAGAGTAAATATAATAATTAGGTAAAACTTGATGAAAGAAGTTTGAATGAGATGTGTAGTAATTTATTTAATTAAGGAAGGTTGTGGTAAACAGGGGATACTGCTTGAGCTAATTTTTTGAATTAAGGGATGGAATTGATAAGGATGTCAGAAATGCATTTAAGAGAAAAGTGATCTAGTTTAATGTGAGGAACAGAGGAGGATATAAGGCGACTAATTACACAAGGAGCCTAGTATTTATGTGGGTGTGAGTTGTGTGGATAGGTTCAAAGCATGACACATAAATTTATGGTCAAATTGGAAAGTTTTGAAGAATCTGGGAAAGAAAGTGGTAATAGCTTCACTCTGGTGGTTCAATGGAAGTTATGCATTAAGATCTGCATGGCTTCTTTTAAAAATAAATTACATGGAAAATTATTGCTCTGATATGATATTTCAGCATTGATGATAGACCAAGTAATACTACATGGTTATTGAGTGAGGTAGATGTATTGTGTTTAGCAGAGGTAAATGAGCTAAGGTGAGCTAAATGTTAACACTTAAAGTTAACTGTAGTGCCAATGTATATTTTAGTGGAGTTGTTTTTTTTGGACAGTTTACTTATAAGCTATGTTGTATCTACAGCAATTACCTTTCAAGAGGCAATTATCTGGTATCCTACAGTTGCATTACTTCCTATTGGATGTACTTTTACTATACTTAGTATTGCTATTGTTAGTTTATTGTTACTATTATTAGAAACAAAATCAGTTAAATCAGTCATGTCTAATTTATTTCCCCCATATTTGCTACATTCCAGAATATTCTTCATATTATTATTTGAGCGTGGTTAAGTTTTCTCCTTGCTGAGATTAGAGTTGTTTTCTGTGTTGTTATATTTTATAATTACTCTTCCTGTAATTCTTATAAGTCATGTTATTCCTGAGATTATTTTCATTCTAACCATACTACTACTACTACTACTACTACTACTACTACTACTGCTACTACTACTAATGATGATGATGATGATGATGATGATGATGTGGGTAGAAGACCTCACAATAGCAATGAACAGAGGACTGGATGCTGCAAACATGAAAGCAGCCAAAAGTCACATTCTATTGTCGAAGAAGCTTGCAAATTCACAAGGAAACTTGGCATTAACCCTGAATTAGGTAAAGAAGTTGAAACTACTACCACCAACTAAGCAAAACGGGTCGAGTAGACTGCAAAAAAGTAGAGATAAATTGAGGAGCAGTGGAGCCAGAAACCTTTGCAAGGACAGTATATACTTGGAAGTCAAAATGCTGATGTTGATCAAGCAATGACCCATCAGTGTCTGAGAAGGTCAAGACTGAAAGCAGAGACTGAAGGTTTCATATTAGCAGCACAAAGCTTGTTTGCCAAAATCTACCAGCTAATGTTCTTCAAACGGTTCTGATCCTAAACGCAGATTCTGTGACACATTTGACAAAACAATAGACCATCTCATCTCTGGATGTCTTGTGCTTACACCAAACGAATACAAAAATCGCCACAATGAAAAATATGTAAACACTACAAAATCAGCACTCCTGTTTACTTGTATGAACATCATGCTGAACCAATCGCTGAAGATAAAAACATCACATCTGTAAAAGAATTTGACAAATTAAGTAAATATAAGGGCCTGGAAATTGAAATACAAAAGATGTGGCATCTTAAAGCAAGAACTGTTCCTGTTTTTGTAGGTGCCCAAAGTATGATAAAAAAGGGATGTCAGAAACATCTAGAAATCATCCCAGGAGAACCATATCTCAGAGAAATCCGAAAGATTGTGCTGACAATTACTACCTACATCCTTAGAAAAACCCTCCCAGTCTAAATGACTGTGTTGTATTACATGAAGATATTTCATTACTGCCCCTGCTACTTCCCCTCCCCAAGCTTTTACTCATACTGTAACATCTCTTATCCTTTACTTGCCCCAGGATGCTGGGTGTGTCACGGCATGTGATTGTAACAAACATGCAAATTAAAAGTAAATGATAATAACAATAATAATGCCGAAATGTTGGGTTAACAACAAACAAGATGAGGACAAATATCCAGCAAATATAAATAAAGTACATAATTCTTCATCTCTTAAATATAGAACAACAATAATAATGGTTTCAAATTCTGTTGCAAGGGCAGCCATTTTGGGGGAGGGGATGAAATGATTACATCAACCCCAGTATTCAACTGGTACTTATTTTATTGACCCTGGAAGGATGAAAAGCCAAGTCAACCTCAGTGGAATTTGAACTCAGAACGTCAAGGCATTTCGCCCAGTGAGCTAATGATTCTGCCAGCTCGCTGCCTTAATAATAATAGTAAAAATAATAATCATGAAAAGTAGTAGTAGAGAAGCATCATAGCCATGTATTGAGAGGAATTCTTTGGGGGAAATTCTCTAGAAAGATGTGTATTTTTCATCATCCTAAATACATCTCTTATTCAGGGAACTTTGGAGCAGGATTGGCTGCTTGTTCTGAAGGAAATTCTACCTGAGCCCCATCTGAAAGGTCATGCTCATGCACTGTGCATCGTAATATGAGATCACCATGTTGCACACATATCATTGAGCTGTAATTGACTACTCCCCTCCCCACAAAATTTGAGGCCCTGTGCCTCCAGTAGAAAGGATTATTATTATTATTACTATGGCTAAGCTGGCTCCTGCTGCTAGAGTTTCCTTTACTGTTATTCAGTCTTCTATCTGAGTCATGGTTATTATTATTGTTATAGGTAGTGTGGGGGGGGGGGAGTTGTAAAGGCTAAGTTTGCATCTTTTGGAAGCTGTTAGAAGGAATCCGATATTAGGTGTGGTTGAGTATGGTAGTTTAATTGTGAAAATATTGAAAATTGAGTGGTATTTATGTTGGGGGCATTAAATTTAAACATACATACATACATACATGTGTGTGTGTGTGTGTAAGTGTATTTTTATGTATGTATATGTGTGTGTGTATATACGTATATATAAATATAAATGTACATGAATGAGTGTGTATATTTATACATGTGTGTATCTTTAAATACATGTATGTATATATGGGCCTCTTTCTTCTCCCTCTTCCTCTCTCATTCAACCCACACTCCTCCCCTTTCTCCTCTTTTCATTAAGGTCACTAAAATTGCCTAAATTTACTTCTCAGTGGGAAAGAATGGGTTTCCTAGCAACAACACCAACATTAATTACAATAAAGAGGATAATGACAATGATGGTATTGATGGTGGTGGTGGTGGTGGCGATTTGATGGTTTAAGACGTATGGCCATGGAATCTGTGTATTTTTGTGTTTATGTGTTTGTGTGATGTAGAAGACAAACCAAATGAGAGGGAGAGAGAGAGAGAGAGGGAGAGAGGGAGAGGGAGAGAGGGAGAGGGAGGGAGAGAGAGAGGGAGGGAGAGAGAGAGAGGGAGAGAGAGAGAGGGAGAGAGAGAGAGGGAGGGAGAGAGAGAGAGAGAAACAAACGGACATTTACATGGTGGTGACAATGATGATGATATGGAGGAGGACAGCTGTGATGATGATGATGATGATTAGGGCAGTGAGCTGGCAGAATCGTTAACACGCCAGGTGAAATGCTCAGCGGTATTTCATCAGCTGTTACGTTCTGAGTTCAATTTCTGCTGAGATCAACTTTGCTTTTCACCATTTCAGGGTCAATTAGATAAATACCACTTATGCAGTGGGGTCGATATAATCAACTTAATCCCTTTGTCTGTCCTTGTTTGTCCCTTCTATGTTTAGCCCCTGTGTGGAAAATAAATAAATAAATATTGATGACGATGATGACAACAATGATCATAATGTGGATATGGATGATGATGATGATGATGGTTATGATGATGATGACGGGGAGGTGGATGTTAATGATGATGTCCATCACCTAGTTTGTGACTGTTATCTGTAAAATTGTCACTTAAACTCAATATTGGAACACACACACACACATATATATATATATCCATGCATATATATATATAATATATATATATATATATATATATATATATATATATATATATATATATATATATAATCTCCATGCATGTGTATATATATATATATATATTACTTATACAAATATACATTATGCACAAATATGAGGTATATATACATATATATATATGTGTGTTTGTGGGTGTGTATATATATATATTTATATACACTATATGTCAACATAGTTGATAGCAAATATCACATGTCCAAAATGTCCAAAGACTCAACCAGAACAATGCATTCTGCGGCAGCTGTTTGCCTGTGATTTAACTGTCATTTAGATTGTGACTTCCTGTCTTGTGTCTGTATCAAGTGACATGTCTAGCCGTCATTAGTCCAGCTACACCAAAATACAATATTGAATCTAATGTTGATAACTCTGGCTAAAAGCAAGGCTGGCAAGAAAAAGTTGAGGTGTGTTAATGAGGAGAGGAAATGTTTAATTAGAAGTTATGGAAACAGGTTGATGCCGAGAGAGAGTGAGTGGGGGGCAAGGTGAGATTTGACAATTGATGAAACAAGAGGGTGAAGAACTCGAAGAAAAATGGTAAATCTGCGTTGAATTCAGGGATGCAAATAGCAAGAAAGGGTAACGGAATGATGGCTGGAACGAAGTGTATTCTGTCTTTGAGAATGGGAGATTGGAACTCAAGCTAAATTCTGCAATGCATCAGGACAATTTGATACGTCTGTAATCATTTCTATTCAAGGCATCATCTTTACTTTTGTAGCAGATGACTATAGTGCTGATACACCTGTCCTTCGACATGGTTAATTTGTGAACCACCTGATTTACAATATGGGTGGCTGGACAGATATTTTAAGCAAGTCATATATATGTGTGTGTGTGTGTGTGTGTGTCTCCCCACCATCATTTGACAACCAATTTTGATGTGTTTACGACCTTGTAACTTAGCAGTTTGGCAAAAGAGCCCGATAGAATAAGTACTAGACTTACAAAGATTAAGTCCTGGGGTTGATTTGTTTGGCTAAAACGCTTCAAGGTGATACTCCAGAATGGCCACAGCCAAATGACTGAAACAAGTAAAAGAATAACTATGACATATTTCTTTGTGTGTGTGTGTGTGTATGTGTGTGTGTGTGTGTGTGTGTGTCCTTGTCTTGATATCACTCAGCAGCTGTAAACGTGGCTCAGTCATACAAATGATGTTCATTTCCAGTCTCCTTGAAAAAAACATGTCAGGTCCTAGGGGCTGTGTGTGGAGGGGTGGGGGGTGGGGTGAAATATTACCTTGCTTGGAAACAGTTGAGGGTTAGCAGCAGAAAGAGCATCCAGCCATACAAAATCTGCCTCAGTGAATTTGGACAAATGAAAGCAAGCATGAAAAAATGGGCATAAAAATGATGATGATGATGATGATGATTAACAAAAGGGTGTGACTTGATACATACACATCATCATCATCATCATCATCATTTAACATCTGTTGTCCAAGTTGGCATGGGTTGAACAGTTTGACCAGAATTAGCAATCTGGAGAGCTGCACCAGACCCCACTTTGATGTGGCATGGTTTCTATGGCTGGATACCCTTCCTAACACCAACCCCTTTACAGAGTGGCACTGGGTGCTTTTACGTAGCACCATCATGACTGTTTTACACCACCAGAGGGACTGGTCTTAACACTATGTACATATATAACCTACCTAAGACAGTAGGAAGTGATTTAAAAGTAAGTTGACTGCTATTTCTGTCAAGTCTAGCTACCATGTACAGGTTCCACTCGTTGACTCATACATACATATATACACACACATAAGACAATAGGATGTGATTTGAGGGAGATTTGGCTACCATTTCTACAAGGTCTAACTACAAAGTAGGGGCCTCCCTCACTGGCTCATACAGACATCTATACACGAGACAATAGGGTGTAATTTGAGGGAGAGTTGGCTGCTACTTCTCATATGTGAAGCAATAGTCCACATTGACTCCCTTTGCGACTGATAGAGTTGCTATTATCGCAAAGTGTTTCGGGTTGACTTCTTCCAACATTACTGAACCACAAGCATTCCTTTTTACCATTTCTCTACAACAGGCAGTTTGTAACACCCACGACTACACTTTCCAATGTTTATTTCAAGAATCCTTAAATTGTATCCATCCACCATCTTTACTAAAACACTTTCTTGATCATTAAAACTGATAAAACGTCAAAGACTGTGTTTCTATTTATTGATCTTGTCTTGCTTTTTAATCTCTCAATTGATCAGAGCAGCGCCACCTGCCAGAAAGCAAGAGAAGATAACTGCTATCACTCAGATCACTTCCAAACATTGCAATGATGTTGATCCATGAAAAACGTGTTTAACAATCTTAATTTACTTTTTATATTTATTTAAATATTGTATAATTTTATAACTATTTTATAACTTTTTTATCACTTCCTGTATTTATCAGGATGCTGTTGTGAAATGATGTATATATTGTTATGCATCAATGCATTACTCTCTCTTTCTCCTCCCCCCACTCTCTCTTTCATTATATATATATATATATATATTTATACACACACAAACACACACTCACACAATTCTCCTTTATATATTTTTTTGTATTCATCGTATTCCTTTTCTTCTCTTGTTTCTTGTAGCAATTAGCATTATTATTATTATTATTATTACTATTATTATCATCATCATCATCATTATTATTATCATTATTATTATTATTATTATTACTACTACCATTATTATTATCATTATTATTATTATTATTATTATTATTATTATTATTATTATTATTCCTTAATGGTATCCTGTGTGAACACTTTATTTTTATTTCAGGAACGCATAAAGAATTTTGGATCAGTGTTTTTTGATCAATATCTGGTCCTTATAGGCGTAGAATCCCTTTCTTGTGGAACAACTCCCCACTCTCCATCCCTCTCTCCCTTTCTCTCCTCTTCTTCTCTCTCTCATAGTGTCTGCAACAAACCAAAGATAGGAATAGATGGTTTTTTTTTTTTTTGGTTAACGCCATGGTAACAGTTTTTATGGTGGTTGTGAAACATGGAACACACAGCGCTATATTTTTAGTCTGATGCTATCTCATGAATGTCACTTTTTGTTCTGCAAAACTGGCCAGAGTTGGGGCTTTGGAATCACTTCCGAAAGTTGTATGGCATTGTCTTGCATCCATGTATGCGCGTGTGTGTGTGTGTGTGTGTGTGTGTGTGTGGTGTGTGTGTGTGTGTGTGTGTGGGTGTGAATATATCCATACATATGTATACATATATACACACAGACATATTCACACATGCATATATTATGTATTTCCATCATATTACAGACACATGTACATGTATGTATGTATTCTACATATAAACATACACACATATATATAAAAGGATAAATAGCTAGAAACATAATATATGTATATATTATGTATACATACATTCATTCATTCATACATGTATGCATACATACACATGTACATACATGCATGCATATCTATCTCTATCTGTATGTGTGTATGTGTGTGTGTGTGTGTACACATATAATTTTCATTTCAGTTATACATTCATCATAAGAGCAGAAAATAACTCTTGTGCTTTGCAGACTTTTGAAGAATCGGTAGGAATTGATGTGTATGATGTCCAATGTGGACATGGGTAGTAAAAGAACTGGCTTTAATATTTGCAAAAGAATGAAGGCCACCAAATCACAAAACAACAACATGCTGATGGCATTAAACTTTCTTGATCACCCCTTCCAGTCAATCCTGCTCTGTTCAACAACCCCAGCTCTGCTTCAACCATCATACCCAATCATTTCTCACCCAAACATCCTCCCTCTGGAATCACCATGTCGTTCCTTCACAACATTAACCTCACTGGTCTTGGAGGGTCTGTAAATGTCACGGACATTGCCCCTTCCTAGATATCGTCTTAGGAAACCCGTTCTATACAGACATGTGATCTATAATCTATTTTGCCAATATATGCTGATACAAGGTTCAATCATTCTCTGCATCAGTTTATTAAGCAGGGCACTTTTGATACAGTTTCAAACCTCACCTGTTATTGTGCATGAAATTTATGGTTGTCTTGCAATGAAGTCGCATCATCATCATCATCATCATCATCATCATCTGATTTTAAAGTCAATATTCTTTGAGATACCAGACCTCGAGACCCTTTGATAAATGTAAATAAATTAATGTTATAAACAAACACAGTTCATTGTGTGTGTGTGTGTGTGTGTGTGTGTGTGTGTGTGTGCCTCTGCATGTGTGTATGTGACACACCATTCAAAACATTGTTCATACCATTTTCTTTCTTTATTGCAGACACCTTTGATGATTGAAAATACAGGTGTGCGATGTGCACCAGCTCTGCTGGGACCATGTTGGCTCTTGTGATCTTGCTGTTGTCTTCCCTGGATATTTGTTTTGCAATAGACATCACATTCCGTGTACAAGAGGAGAAGAATATTGGAACGTACGTTGGAGATGTGGCAGCTGAATCTCATTTCCTCGATGGCATGCTGTCTCAACACACCAATCTCATTACATTCAATCAACTGCAGCAGAAGCAGGCAGGGGTTTCACAACTGTTCAATGTTTCCAAAAGAGGGGAGCTCTACACAACACAGAGACTCGATGCAGAATCTCTGTGCAAATATAATGTTGAATGTTTTAAAACGATCAAAATTGCGGTCCACAAAGACGAAGCATTTTTAAAAATTCTGAAAATTAAAGTAATTATAGAAGATGTAAATGATCATAAACCAAAATTTGCTGTGAAATCTGTAATGTTAAAGTTTTCCGAGAGAGATGGAATTGGGTTGAAAATGGCAATTCCTAATGCTGTTGACAAAGATGTAGGTAACTTGAATTCTAAGATTTCTTACCAATTAACACGAAGATTTAGAGAGACATTCAAGTTATCTGTGACGAAAATAATCACTGGGAGTTCTAAACTTGCCATAATACTTAATGAGAAACTGGACAGAGAAGAGAAAGACAGTTACAGCCTTCAGGTAATTGCGAGTGATGGGGGATCTCCCCCAAAACAAGGGGTGTTGAATATTGAAATAACTGTGACAGATGAAAATGATAATGCTCCAGTATTTACACAGAATATTTACAATGTTTCTATCAGAAGTACACATGGCAGATTCTTACCAATCACTGTTCTGTCTGCTAGTGATTTAGATTTGGGCGAAAACGGTCAAGTTACATATCACATCAGTTCTGCGACCTCTGACATTGCCAAATCTTATTTTAAACTGAATGAAGTGACAGGTGAAATTTTCACTCAGAAAACATTAAATTCCGAACAAAAACAGACCTACAAGTTGTTTGTTGAAGCAAAAGATGGAGGCAATCCTTCGTCAAGTTCCACAGCAATGGTTTTAATAAATGTAATAAACCAACAAAATACTGTCCCTAAGATAGACATTAATTTCGTCACTGAGTTGAGAGAGAACACTGCTACCATTTCCGAAGGGATCAAAGTCGGCAGTTTCATAGCTTATGTCAGTGTTATTGACAATGATGTTGGACAGAATGGTGAGGTGGAATGTAGCCTACACCACGATAAGTTCATTCTTTTAGATTTAGGATCAAAAGAATATAAAATTACGTTAAAGAAACCTGTGGACAGAGAAACTAGGGACCACTATGACATCAGTATTTCATGTGAAGATAAAGGATCTCCATCGATGAAAACAGAGAGAAAATTCTTCATTCAAGTGATGGATGTCAATGATGTTCAACCACAGTTTATGAAAGAAGTCTTTAAATTCCTCACTTATGAAAATGGTAAAACTAATTTCCCAATTGGTTACATCAATGCCACTGACCCAGACCAAGACCTTTCTGGACAACTCTCCTATCATTTGTTGAGTAACAATAAAGTGACCCTACCATTCCGTATCACAAGTTATGGCTTTATTTCTACAACCAGTTCCTTAGACAGAGAAAAACAGGAGCAATATGAGTTCCAAGTGTTTGTCAAAGACAATGGAACTCCCTCACTGAACAACACTGCCAATGTGGTGGTGGAGGTTTTAGACAAAAATGACAATGCCCCTTACTTTACCTTCCCTGGGGTGAACCCTTTCACACTCGATGTCCATTATCATCCCCAGAGTAAGAATGAAATCGCAGTTCTGAGGGCTTCCGACAGAGACAGCCATTTAAATGCTTTCCTCAGATACAGCATCCTCAGTGGAAATGATAAACTATTATTTGAGATTAACCCTTACACAGGAGTGTTTGCATTCTCTCGGACAGTTTACCAAAACGATGCTGGATCCTATCAACTGGAGTTTGCTGTAAAAGACAGTGGCACTCCTGTTCTGTCAGCCACTACAACTGTCTCTTTGACACTGACCGTTAGCAACAAGACATCTCCAGCACTGTCCACCGTCCAGTTAAAGTCTGATAAAATGATCAACTTAACTTGGGTCATTGTTATTGTCACATCTGCTGTGATAGTGTCGGTGGCGATCGTAGTGTCCATAACTCTGTGTGTGGTCAGATGTAACAACAACCGGAACAACCAGTATATCACGGAAATCAACTCCGACCGAGAAAAAAGCCATTATACGTGCGTCACGAAAAAATCGGACACGCTAAACAGGAGTTCCAACGATATGATGGCCAGGAATACTCAGTTGATCGAAACTAAAGCCGAATTTTATCCTCAATATGAGTCACAAAGTGAATGGACCACATCGACCATTGACAAAAGACCTCAGTCAGTTCTGCTGGTAAGTTACACTTCACCATCTTCAACCTGATATAAATATAGCCATATTGAGTACCCCTGTGCTTATAGATCATCTACGTATTAACCCACAGTAATCTCTATATCTTACTATGATGGTAGTCTAAGCTGTTTGTGGTGATATCTGGGGACAATATCCAAGCATAGTCATGATGGAACGGTGTATATACATAGCTGTGGTGATGTAAAATCTTTGCTCTGGTAATAGACTGATATATATATAAGTATAAACGTATGCATGTATAAGTATATGTATGCAGCTATGTATAGATCTACCTATCTATCTATATCTATATCCATCCATCCATCCCTATCTATCTATCTATCATCATCGTTTAACGTCCGTTCTCCATGCTAGCATGGGTTGGACGGTTCGACCGGGGATCTGGGAAGCCAGAAGGCTGCACCAGGCTCCAGTCTGATCTGGCAGTGTTTCCAGCTGTAGAAACACTGCCAGACCTATCTATCTATATATATATATATATATGTGTATATATATATATATATATGTATATATATATATATATATATATATATATATATATATATATATATATATATATATATAAATCTGTCTATACATATGTGCATACAGGTGAAATGGTTAAGCTGAATCCACTAGCTCCCAGATACTGAGTTCAAACTCTCTGCAAGTATCCTCTTCTTTAGGTGTTACAGATCCTCTCAGCCTCTTTTCGCTGTTGGTACCTGATCAGTTAGGAATATATCTTACAATAGACTTCTCACTTCCACAAATGAACCATTTTGACTATATGTATAATGCTGTGATACAGGACGTGTCCACATATGGTATACATATTCATTGAGATGTATATATATATATATATGGCTGTGTATTAATAAGCTTGCTTCCCAACCACATGGTTCTGGGTTCAGTCCCTCTGTTTAGCACCTTGAGGAAGTGTCTTCAGGAACATTGGGTTGACTAAAGCCTCGTAAGTGGAATTGGTAGATAGAAACTGATGTATGTATATATGATATATATATATATATGATGTGTGTGTGTGTGTTGATGTTAGTGTCTGTCCCCACCACTGCTTGATAACTGGTATTGATATGTTTACGCCCTTGTAACTTAGCAGTCCAGTCAAGGAGACTGATAGAAAAAGTAACAGTCTTAAAAAATAAGTACTGATGTCAATTCATTGAACTAAAAAGTCTTCAAGTCAGTGCTCCAGCAAGGCCACAGTCTAATTACTGAAACAAGAGACAGAAGGTAAAAGATGTACTCAAATCCACTCACATACACATGGATATATATATATCCATGTGTGTATTGAAGTGAGTCTTATAGTGGTTGGACGGATTTGGCATCTCTTTCTAGCATACAGGTACAGCGGCTTCTGTGCTCTTACAATTGTACTCTATATATGAATTTTACCTAAAAAGGTTTTTTTTTTACACTGGCCACTGATAAAATCCATTAATTTTAATGATTTTATCCATTAATTATGCTTATGTAAGCCTAGTACTTATTCTATCGGTCTCTATTGCCAAACTACTAAGTTATGGGGATGTAAACACACCAACATCGGTTGTCAAGCAATGTTGGGGGGGGACAAACATATACACACACATACATATATATATATACATATATATAACAGGCTTCTTTCAGTTTCTGTCTATCAAATCCACTCACAAACCTTTGGTTGGCTCGAGGCTATAGTAGAATACACTTGGCCAAGGTGCCACGCAGTGGGACTGAGCCAGGAACCATGTGGTTGGTAAGCAAAATACTTACCACACAGCCACTCCTGCTCCTATATATATGTATATATATATATTATATATATATATATATATATCCATACACATTGTGTGTGTGTGTATATAACTGAAGATATTTTTATGTGTTAGACCATTACAAAGAAATATTGAGAGATTTAAATAATTGACCACTTCAGTCAGAGTTAAATGGTGACATTGACTGCAAAGTTTCTCCAAGAAAAGCTTTTTAATGAGTGGTGTGAAAAACATTAGATATTTGTTCTGTATGTATATATATGTATATATATACAGAACAGAAAGAGATACATATAATATATATATATACACAGAGAGAAAGAGAGAGAGAGAGAGAGAGAGAGAGATACGGATACAAATACATTCTGTGTAAGTTAAGAAACATGAACAAGTGAAAATTTTGTAAGTTTTCACTGCATATTGACCCTTGGAAATAATCAAATATTAGATTGTATAAACCACAAAAAGAAAAAAAATGGGCATTAGTATGCCTGGGAATCGAACCAACACCTTTTATTTTATGATGAGTGTGCTAACCAATTACACTGACATCCTCTCCTGTTTTCTATTAAATTTAGAAACTATGACTTCATGGCAGTAAACGCGTAAACATGTGTGTATTCTGTGTAAGTTGAGAAATGGTGATGAGTGGAAATTCTGTAAATATGATTATAAGCTGTTCCTGATAGGGTTGACCTCCCAACACTTGGTATAAAGCCACCTCCCCCAACTCTCAAATCGCTCACCACCACCACTGCCACTTAGTCATGGGAGCTTTTCCCTTCCATTGTTCTTTATCTTGCAAGCAACTCGGCAACCCCTCATGTGCTGGTGCCACATAATAACACAGCTAGAACACTCTGTAAAGTGGTTGGTGTTAGGAAGGGCATCCAGCTGTAGAAAGCATGGCAAAGCTGACATTGGGGCTTGATGTTGTCTTGTGGCCTGCTGGATCCTGACAAACTGTGCAACCCATGCCAGCATGGAAAACGGACATTTGATGATGATGATGATGAAAATGATGATGATGATGATGATGAGGGTTAGTGGAAGTGAGGAAGGATGGTGGAGTAGGTGGGGTGGAATTATCAATTAAACATAATAACGAGGATCTAATAGAGATATCATGATTCAGGCTGTGTTCAATAAACATAGTTAATGGGAGAAAAGATGATGAATTAATGACTCTTTATGTGGAGAAAGTGATACTCATGGGTGGGCATGGGTGGTGTGAGAGTGATATATTTATGGTTATAGATATTATTTCAACAGTTTATGAAATTATGGAACAAAGGCCTTTCATACGAAAACCATATCCTTTACATTTCTAAAGGATATTATTAGGGGAAAACTGAGAAAAAAAGTGTTGATAATAAGTTAAGGTTGAGTTATTCAAGAATAATGGTTAATGAGTGAGAGACATTTATTCAGATTAGGTTTTGATTTTTGATGTAGGGTTGTAAAATTTGAAAGTAATATTAAAGTGAAAATTCATTTTTTCTTTTTGTTCTGAAAGGTAAAAAAGGTTCCTACAAATTTGTTTATTAATTAGTATTTGAATTTAAATTGCATATATTATCTATCTATCTATCTATCTATCTGTCTGTCTGTCTATCTATCTATCTATCTATCTATCAATCTATCTATCTATTTATCTATCTATCAATCTATCTATCTATTTATCTATCTATCTATCTATATCCCTCCTCTCTCTCTCTCAATATATATACACATGTATAACTCGTCTCTTATACAAATACGTACACACACACACACACAGATATATACAGACTCAAACACACTCGTATGTATACACACACACGTAATTTCCTTTTTTGTTGCCAGCACATACATACACAAGTACAAATATATACACAAGCACACACACACACACACACACACACACACACACACACACACCACACACACACATACAAATAAAGACCAGCGCATACAGACACATTGTGTCTGTTTTTCTCACACACACACACACACACGTCTAAATATGGAAGTATGTTGAAAAGTAGCCACACTCTGGAAACATTGGAGTGTTGGTATGAGTGTAGAGTGGAGGGTGGATAGGTGGGGGTGAGAGTGGATGGTTGGATGGGTGATGGTATGAAGTGGCAAATGAGTGGCAACTGTCCAGACAGAAAAAGAGTGGTGGCAGAAGCGGAGGGGGAGCAACAGTGTCAACACCAAGAACAACACCACCACCAACAACAACAACAGGACAAGATATTTATAGATACAATTATGTTTATTTCTATTGTGGGGATGATTCAGTGAAATATCTGTGGTGTATATATATAGAATATTGGCACAACAACTGGATATCACATGGCCTTGTGGTGGTGTTGGTGGTGGTGGTGGATATCCCACAGTGATGGTGTGGGGTGAACTAGTGTGATGGGGGATGTGATATATGGCAAGGTAGGGGAGAGAGATAGAGTTGCTATCTTAGATACCACACATTGGTGTTGTTTAGTGGTCGTGGCCAGCCTGGATTATGCAGGCTTATGGTCATAGACATTCCAGCCATGCCCACCTCATCTTTTGCTGACTGGGCTTAGTGTACCACAGACTACATTGTATAATGTATCTTTAGTAAGGGCGTGATATTTGAGAAACAGTCTGACTCTGTTTCTTACACCACCACCACCACCACCACCAACATTATTACCATCACAAAGCCATGTGATATCCAATTGTGCCAATATTCTAATAAACACACACACATGTATACATACATTATATATACACGCATTATGTATATATATATATATACTTCACAGCTTCTTTGGTGAATCATCTGAAGGATAGAAATAAACAAGACTTCTGTCTAAAAATACTTCGTCCTCTTGTTGTTGTCATCGTCGTCATTGGCATTGTTGTTGTTGACACTCCTCCTTTTTTCTGTCTGGATGCTTGCCACTCATTCTCCACCTCACCCCCACCCCTCACCCGCCTACTCTTTCTATGTCTGTGGACACACACACACACACACACACACACACACACAAACGCACCAAGTGGTTCAAGAGACTTTGTTGCAAGCCAGAGGTGAAGGGTTCATATCCACTGCCTGGCACTTTATGGAAAGACAGCTTCTGGTTCTTGTCCACGAAATTAAGAAGACGGAAACTGTGTGGAACCCCAGTGAATGGCCTGTACCAGTAATTCTAAAGGTACATCCCCTTGTTTCATTACTTCACACTGATTCTGTTATTCTGAACATTATGTTAGAGTGAATTAGGTCTGAGGAATACTCGACAACTACCCTAAAGTCCAAGGAATTGATAGTTCTGTGTGTGTGTGTGTGTGTGTGTGTGTGTGTGTGTGTGATCATCGTCGTTGTTTAATGTCTGTTTTCCATGCTAGCATGGGTTGGATGATTCGACAGGGGTCTGGGAAGCCAGGGGGCTGCACCAGGCTCATGTCTGATCTGCCAGTGTTTCTACAGCTGGTTGCTCTTCCTAATGCCAACCACTCCATGAGTGTAGTGGGTGCTTTTTACGTGCCACTGGTACGGGTATCACAACTTCCATTTTATTTGAATTTGATATTGCTGATGATGTACTTGACTGAATAGGTCTCCTCAAGCACAACAGGTCACCCTACAATCCAAGATACTTTTGAATGGGCTGGGGCTGGTTATGTGAAACTGGGGTAGGATACAGCTGTGAACTCACTTCATTTGCTGAGTCTTCGCAGTCATAGCATATCTTCAGAGGTCTTGGTCTTTATATATATGTGTATATATATATATATATATATATATATATATACACATACACACTTATTCCTTTTAAGCCTGGCTCTTCTATTGTTTACTTTTTCTGAATTGATAGGTTACAGGGACATAAATAAACCAACACTGGTTGTTAATTAGTGATGGAGGACAAGCACAAACACAAAGACACACATACATAAATATACACACACCACCACTACATGCACACATACATAAGATGGGCGTCTTTCAGGTTCTGTCTACCAAACTTACTCACAAGGCTTTGGTCAGCCTGAAGCTATAGTAGAAAACAATCACTTGCCCAAGGCACCATGCAGTAGGATTGAACCCAGAACCAGGTTGTTGGAAAGCAAGTTTCTTACCAGAGTCATGCTTGTGCCTATACAGACATGCCTGTACACACACACACATATCCATATTCACTCACACACATGTATATATACATATTCACATACACACATATATATACATATTCTTCACATAACATGTGTATGTGTATATATATATATATATATATATATATATATATATATGTATATATGTATGTATATATATATATATATATATATAATATATATATATAATATATATATATATATATATTACATATATATATATATATATATATTATATATATATATTCAGTTACCCATGCCTGATGAGCTAGGTCTGTTTAACAAGCTCACAACATTTTGAATGGAGTCAAATCAAACAGTTATTAAATAACATATGTAACTCCTACCAAATGTGCTGAGTTCTACCTCCTTTCATTTATCAACTCACTAAATAAGCAACTCATGAACTTTTCTCCAGACAAACTGTTTCTTCCTCCTTTTCCTCTTCTCTTGACTTTCTTCCACTATCTGATGGAGAGCCAATACTTGAAATGTCATGGTTTTACTTTTGATTTCCCATCTAAAACTTTCACCGAGCATCAAACTTATGTGTTTACTTTGTACATCCATGATTTCTGCTGGTTTTGCTTTTGTATCTGTCTTTGAAGCCGCTGTTCATCATCAATTTGCCTATATATATATATATATATATATATATATATATATATATACACACACACACACATATTACAGTAAATGTATTTGTGTCTTAAGAATTGAGTTGGTAGTTCTGCACACACACATACCCGTGTGTGTGTGTATTCCGCCATGTGTATGATTGTGTTTCAGGCCCACCATGTCCATTTATTGTCCAATCTCTTCCCATACATGTCAGTTCTACACTGTGTCCTTAGTTAAGTTACTCAGCCCCCAAATGGCTTACACCATTCCTAGCCACATCATTACCATGTGTTGGTACAGTTCTCAACTGGAAACACCAACATTCTAAAGCTAATTATTGCAGATCCAACATAAGGAACACTATGGAGTTACTGAAACTGCTAGACATAACAGCCAAATCACACCCTTCTGTCTTAAGGATGGCATGCTGAAGAATGTAGTACAAGGCAGACTATTCCTAACAACAGATGATGGAGAGTTAAAGCTTAAACATCTTTGAAGACAGGTCAGCTGGATCAACACTGACCTTGGGTTAAACAAACAGACATTTAACTTCTTTACAAATACTGTGGAGATGCATGGCTTTGTGGTTAGGGGTGTTGGACTCATGAGTGTATGACCGTGGTTTCAATTCCTGGACTGGGTGACATGTTTTCTTGAGCGATGCACTTCATTTCATGTTGCTCCAGTCCGCTGAGGAAGCAAAAATGAATAATCCTGCGACTGGAGTCCTTTCCAGGAGAATATTCACCATGGAAATCAGGAAACCAGCCCTTAAGAGTCTGTACAACTCAAGTACGTAACTTGACCTTCTACTTTTCTTAAAAATACCACCTCTCCCTCTTAATCTCTTCCGCAAATTCTTTGATATGTCTAGGACACTGCGAGAGAGTCCTGCTGACAACACCCTCCATCTCTTCCATTCACTTCAGAATCATCTACAAGACATTGTATAAAACACATCCTGACGCCATCAAGCATCGCTGCCAAAACAAATGGTCAGAGGGTCAGTCCCACAGCATGGTGCTTTGGACAAGCAGCTGCTAGGATTTCTCTTTGACTATTTTTACCTCAATTATGCAAATGACCTTGGTCATAAATATGTTCGACTCCTTTTCATGAAAGTCTGAATTGTCTCATCAGCTGAAGATGAACTAAGACAGCTGCTCTGCTGTTTAAGCCTATATAATATGTGCATGTGTGTGTGTAAATATACACATCTCAGTCTATGTGTCTATCTATCAATTAATCTCTCTCTCTCTCTCTCTCTCTCTCTCTCTCTATCTATCTATCTATCTATCTATGTCTCTCTCCCTCTTCTCTCCTACCAGATGTGTGGAGCCATGCAGACCCCCTCTGCAGGAACCTGCTCTGTCCCTCCCCTGCCCTCCTTCTCTTAGCAATCCTGTCATCCCCCAGCATGAAACTGACTGCCCCCACCCTGTGAACTGCATCGTGACCCCCCAGCAATGCAGCAGATATGAAGGAAGATGCACTCAGTCTGCACAGTAAAGTGGTTGGTGTTAGGAAGGGCACTCAGCCATAGAAACTCAGCCAAATTGAGCAGTGGAGCAGGATGCCTTCCTTCAACACATTGGATCTTGTCAAACCGTCTAACCTGAGGCATGGCCCAGTAGCTAGAGTGTTGCATGCATGATTGCTAGATCATGGGTTCAATTCCCAGACCAAGCAGCACATTGTGCTCTTGTGCAAAACACTTTTATTTCATGTTACTCCAGTCCACTCAGCTGTAAACAGGCCCACCCTGGTGGTGGAATAGTCTTCTAATCAGAGGGGGATGTTGGTCTGCTTGCCTGGCCAGTGGAGTAGCATCATTCTAAAACTAAGATGATTCAAAGTGCATTGTGTCCAGCAATGTATAACAACATCCAGTAGTCTGGTTGATCATGTGATATATATCATAATTTGACATCCATTGTCCATGCTGGCATGGGTTGGATGGTTTGACCGGGGCTGGTAAGCTGGAAGGCTGCACCAGACTCCAGTCTGTTTTGGCATGGTTTCTACAGCTGGATGCCCTTCCTAATGCCAACTACTCTGAGAGTGTAATGGGTGCTTTTACATGGCACCAGCATCGGTGCCATTTGCGTGACACCATAGCTGCTACAACTGCGACTTTGCTTGACTTGATGGGTTTTCTTTGCAAGTACGACATAATGCCAAAAGTCTCAGTCATTGCCATCATGAGGCCCAATGCTTGAAAGGAACTCAACCACTTTGTCTCTGTGAAACCCAGTGCTCAAAAGGTGTCCTTTACGTGCCACCAGGACTGGTGCCAGTTATGTGAGACCAGCATTGAGGCCATCATAGATAATCTGGTCCCTGGTGGGATTATAAAATGAAACTCCCTAAGTATTCACCCAAACTCTCCCTGTAGTGAGATATACATAATCTAAAAAAGCCATCAGTTAATAGTTGCCATCTTCTAAAGAACGATGACAAAGGTTGGTGATGGAAGAATGGCAGTTTATATATTAACAACAAAATCCATGATAAAACTGAATGTACTAGTAGCGGTCTTGGTACTTATAGTACAGTTAGTATGTCTATGATGAAATTGCTTCCTGTTTACAGAGATAAATGTGACATTAATGGTCAGAAAAATGTGAAGTCCAGTGATAACCAGTGCCAAACAGACATAGAAACTTTTCTATAATTCTCACCATCAATAAAATGACAATAACAGCTGCCAATAAAATGAGGAAAATGAGTTTGGTGTTGGGGGAATGGTGTGGAAATATGGAGGAATGGAGTGAATTTATTGTTTTGGTTTCGAACAAAACAATAAAGAAGTGAGAAATAAATAAATAAATATGGAGAAGTTTTTAAGACAAAAAAATCAAAAGTTAAGACTAAAGTCATGGTGGCTTCAATAATAAATGTTTAGCAGAAAAATTCTTCTCCAAAGACACAAGTATACATCCATCCATCCATACACACACACACACATAATACATATATATATATATATATATATATATATACATACACACACACACACAATACATATTTATATATATATATATAACATGCTTTAAATAAAGTATATATATATATATAATATATATATATATATAACATACATACACACACACACTACAGATAGATAGATAGATAGATAAGTGCAGACATGGTTGTGCAGTTAAGAAGCTCATCTTGCAACTAGGTATCCAGGTTCAATCCTTCTGCATGACACCTTGGGCATAGGTCTTCTATTACAGCCCTAAGAGACCAATGCATTGTGAGTGAATCTAACAGATGGAAACTGTGTGAAAGATCATCATATACAAACATATATGTATGTATATATGTGTATATATATATATATATATATATATATATATATATATATATATATACATATATATATATATATGGAAGAGAGAGAGAGAGGAGAGAGAGAAGAGGAGGAAGCCTGGTGGAGAGCAGAACAAACCTGCATGTATACACGATAGTCTGCCAGTGATGAGAATGAGGGTTCTGGTTTTGATCCAATCAACAGAACAGCCAACTCATGAAATTAACGTACAAGTGGCTGAATACTCCACAGACACAGGTAACTTTAATGTAGTACTCAGGGAGATAGAAGGGACAAAGCTGGCCCATTTTGAATTACGGGTACAACTCAGCTGAGTGGACCGGAGTCAGAAGAAACAGAGTGCCTTGCCCAAGGACACAAAGCACCACCAGGTATTGAACCCATGACTATACCATCAGGAGCTGATGGTATGGTCCCAATCACTAAGCCATACAGCTTCACCACACATATATACATACATCAACACACATACATACATATCCTGTCACAACACATCTTCCTAACACCCCCTCCCACCACCTATGTTCACTCCTCTCCCCCTCCATCTCCCACTCTCCTTCCACACCCTCACAAACTTACCCACCCACTCACCCTATCTCATCCATTTCTCTTATATATTCCTCCCTGTAACTTGAGGGCACCCACCCCAACACACGTTCATCACCATCTTCTCTCCCTCCCCACCTCTCTCTCTCTCTCTCATTTTCCCTTTCCTTGTGGGGTAGCCATGTTTCTCCTCTGTCACAAGACACCAGTTTCTTTCCCCTCCATCCTACCCTAACCTCTCATCACCCGGCATGAAGCCACCTCCATCAGTATTACAACCACAAAACAAACGCAGCCCACTCTGGGAAGTGGTTGGCATTAGGAAGGGCATCTGGCTATAGAGACCATGTCAAAGCAGGCAGTGGAGTTTGGTGTAGTCTTCTGCCTGGCCAGCCCCTCTCAACCCCTCCAGCCCATGACCGCAAGCAAAAACGGATGACAGAACATAACGATGACGATGATGATAGTGATGACATACATACATATGTCAGTTGTCTGACCATAACCAGTTGAGCATGTCTTTTAGTGGCTGAAGATATGTGCATCTCTGATTACGAGCAGAAATAGTGGGAGAGCATCATAGCCACTTGTCGAGAGGAATTCTTTGGGGTTTGGCTAATTTCCCTCTGGAAACATGGGCGTTTTGTTCAACATCCTTGAACAACCCTTATTCAGGGACCTTTTAAGCGGGATGGGCTACTCAGCCTGAATATAATTCTAACTAGGACCCCACCTGCAAGGTCATGCACTGTTTATCTTGATATAAGATTACCAGGTTGCACACATATGGTTGTGATGCATGTGCCTAGTGTACCCTTATCAGACAGGTAGTCATGATGGGTATACTTTGTATATTTTACTCTAGTGTCACTTTGATGGCATGCACTGCTCCATCACTCATGCATACATACATACATGAACACATAGAGAGAGAGGGAGAGAGTATATGTATTTGTAAGTGTGTGCATGTGTGTTTGTGTGTGTGTGTGTGTGTTAGCACCCACTTCAACCTTTACTATATTGACCTCGTAGCCCCATCTCTAACCATCTCGCATTCACCCCCTCCACATCTGATGTGGGAATAGCAGAAAGTTGATGTGGGGACAGAGTCCCCATTTGCTTGTTATTCCAGCATTTAGAAATAAGACTTGTAGTTTAGAAATTGTCATCAAACAATCGCCCCAACAGGAATAACGAGGTCCCTGTATCAACTTTGTCTTTCATTGCTCCAGTCTGGCCTGGTCTGGTAGAATGAGGTGGTGGCGATGGTGGTTTGGTGAATAGGGTCAAGAATGGTCTCAGTGCCAGAAACAATAGACTAAAATATGAGGAACACGAGAATTTGATAAACTTCTACACTCTATACTAATATTCACACGTGTGTGTGTGTATGTGTATCTCTATATACATGATATATTATATTATATATGTACAATAGATATATATATATATATATAACAATATATATATATATATATATATATATATATATAATATGTGCAGGAGTGGATGTGTGGTAAGTAGCTTGCTTACCAACCACATGTGAGTGGATTTGGTAGATGGAAACTGAAAGAAGCCCATCGTTTATATGTATGTGTGTGTATATGTTTGTGTGTCTGTGTTTGTCCCCCCCAACATCGCTTGACAACCGATGCTGGTGTGTTTACGTCCCCGTAACTTAGCAGTTTGGTTTTAAGTCCTGGGGTCGATTTGCTCAACTAAAGGTGGTGCTCCACCATGGCCACAGTCAAATGACTGAAACAAGCAAAAGAAGAAAAGAAAGAATAAAGAATATATATATATACACACACACATGTGTATATATATATATCTGTGTGTGTGTATATTACAGTTCTGTCAATACACCTCTATAATAAAGATCCAGGAGGCAAGACAGCCAAACCTTACTTCCTAACAGCAGCAGCAGCACCACCACCACCACCACCACCACCACCACCACCACCGCCACCACCACCGCCACAACCGCCACCACCATCACCATCGCCACCACCACCACCATCGCCACCACCACCACCACCACCACCACCACCACCACCACCACTGCCACCACCACCACCACTGCCACCACCACCACCACCGATACCACCACCATCGCCATCCACTGCCACTAAATACTGCCATAAACACAGGACAACCCCCACCTCTGACCACCACCACCACCACCACTATCAGGCACCTTTTCGGCTGTCTGTCTGTATGTCTGTGTGTCTGTTCAGGGATGTGAGGAGTGGTGTGGGAGTGGGAGTGGGGGGTGAGGTGTAGTTGTCGTTATGGCAGCCAGAGTTTTATTGATTGACAGAATATAAAGGAAGACTTTATCCATGCGCGCACCACGCACACACACACACAAGCACACACTCTCTCTCTCTCTCTCTGCTCCTCAGCCTGTAGTTCCAGGGCAAGTAATGTGTCTTCTCTACACATCATCATCATCCTCATCATTACATCCTACTTCCTCTTCCACACACACACTTTACTATAAATATAAACACACACACACACCCTCTTCCAATCACTGTTGCCATCATACCACTGCCATTACTGCCACGAGCACCAACATTACTATTTCTACTACTACTACTACTACTACTACCACCACCACTACTACTATCATCTCAAACCCTAACCCTAACCCTACCCTTTTTACCACCATACTGCTGCTGTCCCTTGCAAGACTACCATTCTCTACAGATTTGCTGCTAAAAAACATTTGCTTTGCAAATAAATTCCTCTTTCTCCATATAAAACCCTGCAGCCTCTCCAAAGAAGCCCAACTCATCTTATAAAATTATGTTCCCTGTTAAAACTGTCTCAATTTATAAACCTTCCATCTTCACGGGAACGGCAGGTCCCCTCATATAACTGTTTCCCCATTAAATCTGTGACATTCCCGACCATTTTTTGAGAATTGTAGTTTACTGTTTGTGAGGTTCCCCCACTTTCTTTGTATTGAATAATTCATTTGTACTTTTCCCAGTTCCATAAAACATCAAAGTAAAATACAATTAGCTTTTGATTTCACTAAACAAACTTAACATTTTACTAATGACATCTTCAGACGATTTAATGATGTCAACTAATTAGCAATTGAACCATTTCCATTCACCAGTGGAACTCATGGATGTTCCACAATTTATAAATCTTCATTTTATGCATAAATTTATAAATCTCCCTTCATAACATTGTTTATTGTGTTGAAGATTTTTAAAATAATAATTAGCTAAACAATAGTTTTTAAAAAAATTAGTTAAACAAAGATTTAATATTAATTAGCCAGAGAATAGGTTCT
>NC_043010.1:58655639-58673139 GCF_006345805.1 Octopus sinensis | reverse complement strand
GTATGTTTGTATATATGTGTATGTATATATATACATATATATGTATATGCGTCCAACCCATGCTAGCATGGAAAACGGACGTTAAATGATGATGACGATGATGATGTATGTATGTATATATACATATATATATAAATATATTTATTGAATACATGCAAATATGTATAAGTTAATGTGAAGCCTACAAAGTCTGATTTTTTAAGTTTTATTTTTGAATTTTCCCCAATTTTACAAAAGTAAAATGTAGGAACCATACTACACTGGAATCTCATTGGCTTATATATTTAACTCTATACAATCATGCAGACTCTAACATATGTATATATATATATATATATATATTTCTTTCCTACCCACAAGGGGCTAAACATAGAGGGGACAAACAAGGACAGACAAAAGGATTAAGTCGATTACATCAACCCCAGTGCGTAACTGGTACTTATTTAATCGACCCCGAAAGGATGAAAGGCAAAGTCGACCTCGGCGGAACACACATACATGTATATATAAGTATATATATATATATGTGTGTGTGTGTGTACATATATGTATGTATGTGTTTATGTATGTATATATTGTATTTATGCCTGTATGCATTTGTGTAAAGGCGTACAAGGGGTGTGGTATTGGTTTGGCCTGCATCTCCCACCGTCACTCCCAGTGCTGAGCCACACAACACAACACAGAGGTGAAGCTACCAACACCTCCCCTCAATATACACTCACACACACACATACACAGACATGCATCTACACATAGTTACGCAGCAACATGCTGTGTTGTATACTGACCCCTCAACAGATGAATGGGTGTTGAGGTTGGAGCAAGCAAAAGCAATAATAACTGCACTTTCATGCATCCATATATGACCACCACCACCACCACCAAAATCACCACCTCCACTTGAGACACCTTTTCTCTTTTATCTTTTACTTGTTTCAGTCATTTGCATGTGGCCATGCTGGAGCACAGCCTTTAGTCGAGTAAATCGACCCCAGGACTTATTCTTTCTAAGCCTAGTACTTATTCTATCGGTCTGTTTTGCCAAACCGCTAAGTTACAGGGACGTAAACACACCAGCATCAGTTGTCAAGAAATGTTGGGGGGACAAACACAGACACACAAACATATACACACACATACATATATATATATATATATATATATATACATATATATGATGGGCTTCTTTCAGTTTCCGTCACGAGGCATTGGTCGGCCTGAGGCTATAGTAGAAGACACTTGCCCAAGGTGCCACACAGTGGGACTGAACCTGGAACTCTGTGGTTGCGAGGCAAACTTCTTACCACCAAGTCACTTCTCCAAAATGCACATACACAAAACTGGACCCTTCACCCTGCTATGTCTGTTTTGGGTTCAGACCTGCTATTTCGCTCACTCCTTCTCTCCTTGTTATCCTTCCATAATGCTTCTGTCAACTGTAGTATTTTGCTGCTGTAGTTTATATATATATATGTATATATAGTATTTAAACATATCAAAGGGAAATGGAATTTAATTAAAATTAAAAACATTCAATTAAAATTTACATTTCCAGTGGTCCAACGCGTAAACAAAATTTTAGTCAAAAAGACTATATATTAGTCATACGATATAGTGTATATGTAAACACATAGAGAATCCACTTATAGCGATTCTACGCATTAGAAAGAACAGCTAAGTTCTATGACCACAAAAAATTCAGGACAAAATTCAATAGGAATTCCTGTGGTCATAGAACTTAGCTGTTCTTTCTAATGCGTAGAATCCTTATAAGTGGATTCTCTATGTGTTTACATATACACTATATCGTATGTGTATATATATGTATGTATGTATGTTTATGTGTGTGTATTTGAATATGGAACACACCTTGAGTAACAAAGGGTATCTAACTGATTCAGGTGTGAATGGCAACTACACAACTGGACTAACTGGTTCGTTTATTGATTGTTAAAATGATTAATGAAGTAATTAATTGGTTAATTGGTTGACTAGTTGATTAATAATAATAATAATAATAATAATAATAATAATAATTATTATTATTATTATTATTGTTATTATTTTTATTATTATTATTATTATTGTTATTATTTTTATTATTATTATTATTATTATTATTATTAATGATAATGTCCTGATGCAGTCCCAGGCAGTGGCTCTCATGGCTTCTGGTCTTAACTGATTGGAAGTGTTATCATGTACATTGTTTTGTCTTGGTATAAAAGATGGGCTACAGCAAATATTCTGATCAATACCAAAGATTTGCTTGTCAGTTGTTTGACCTTAACCAGTTGAGCATGTCCCTTGGTGGCTGACAATATGTGCATCACTGATCACAAGCAGAAGTAGTGGGGGAGCATCATAGCCATGTGCTGAAAGAAAACATGGGTGCTTCATTCAACATCTTTAAGCAACCCTTATTCAGGGACTTTTTGAACCAGATGGGTTACGTGACCAGAAGAAGATTCTAACTGGGCCTCACCTGCAAGGTCACGCACTGTTTCTCTTGATATGAGATCACCATGTTACGCACATATGGTTGTAATGCATGTGCCTAGTGCACCCTTATCAGATGGATAGTTATGATGGGTATCCAGGGCTTTGTATAATTTAACCCAGTGTCACTTTGATGGCATGCACTGCTCTCTCACTTAATAATGATAATGATCACCAGCCAGAGCACAAAGAATACAAGTGATGCTATGATAACTTAGCCAAAGTTGTTTATTGGGAGTTATGTGTAAAATATGGTCTTGAATGAGCACAAACTAGAAGGTGTTCTCAAAGTGATCCTGCCAAGAGATTTTTGGGACCTTATAGTACAATGGGAGCATGAAATTAAACAGTGTAAACTAGATCTTATGGTGATTAACAAAGCCAACACACAGTGTTTGATTCTAGATGTGGCTTGTCCCACTTGGAAGATAGAATATCTGTGGGCAATGGAAAAGGTTGAGATGGTCCCAGTTGTTGGGGTGCTAGGTACTGCGAGCACCAGAATTGTAAACTACTTTTTTAGATATCAGGCACAATGTCAATGCAGGACACTTGCAGGAACCAACACTCATTGGAATTGTTAGAATTCTTAGAAAAGTGCTTGCTAAATAAGGGTCCCACTTCAGTCCCTTGTTTATATATTAAACCACCAGCAACAAATGATCTAGAAATTGTTTTTCTTATTGGTCAGAACTCTCACACATATATATTTGTGTGAGTGTGTATGTATGGGCATGCGAGTGCATGTATGTGAGTGTGTGTGTATATTCTTTTATGCTCTTCCTGGTTTCAGTCATTTGACTGCAGCCATGCTGGAGCACTGCCTTTAGTTGAGCAAAGCAACCCCAGGACTTATTCTTTGTAAGCCTAGTACTTAAACCCTCGGTCTCTTTTGCTGAACTGCTAAGTTACGGGGACGTAAACACACCAGCATTGGTTGTCAAGTGATGGTGGGGGGACAAACACAGACATACAAACACACACACACACACGCATTTATATATATATATACGATGGGCTTCTTTCAGTTTCCATCTACCAAATCCACTCACAAAGCTTTGGTTGGCCTGAGGCTGTAGTAGAAGACACTCGCCATGCAGTAGGACTGAACCTGGAACCATGTGGTTGGTTAGCAAGCTACTTACCACACAGCCACTCCTGTGACTATATATATATATATATATATATATATATATCGTGATCATGTGATTAATCAGATGCTCAGATGTTGTTATACATTACTGGTCACAATGCGCTTTGGAATGATGCCACCCCACTGACAAGGTGAGCAGACCAACATTCTTCCCTGGCCAGAAGGCCATTCTGTTGCCATGTCAACCTGTTTACAGCTGAGCAGACTCAAAGAGTGTAAAATGAATTTTGCTCAAGAATACAATGCACTGCCGGGTCTGGGAACTGAACCCACGGTCTAGCAATCACGAGTGCAACATCCTGACCACATGTGTGTGTGTGTGTATGAAGATCAGATATTATAGAACCCTTTTTGTTGTTCCTTCTGTCCTCACCTCTCTCTCTCTCTCTCCCTTTCTCTCTTTCAATATGTCTACATAAGGAAGTTTTTAATGGGTGACCAATTCCTACAAGAAAGGAACAGATTTAAACCGACCTCACTCTGTAAACATTTCTATCAGTTTGTTTACCTACATATCGACTGCCCTATCTATCTATCTATCTATCTATCTATCTATCTGTCTGTCTGTCTGTCTATCTATCTGTCTGTCTGTCTGTCTGTCTGTCTGTCCATTTCTCTGCATGTGCACACACATGCATGTGCGTGTGTGTAATGCATGCATACAATTATATATTTAGCTCCTCACTCCTCCCCGCTTTGTATATATTTAGACATCAGCCTCTGCGCATATTCTATAGATTCATTCCCCTGTAAGATCGCCATGGTAACATTGTAGATGTCAATTCAAATAATCTGACATCGATGGATTCAGTCCAGATTGCTGCAGGGATTGAAACCTTCACCCTGCTGTGATGTTTTGTCACCGTAACCTTGGGCAAGACACTTAACTTCCCACTCTCCATTTCCCCCAAGCTTTCTATCTAATTAAGACAACACACTAAAGACTTTTCATATTTTCTCATCCCTGCATCCCTCCATCACACATCTACAATTGAGGAGGTGTGCATGTATGTGCATTTAAATGTTTCCATGTATGTGCTTATGTATGTGTTTATTGTGTATATATGCGTGTGTGGTTCTTCTTGTTATTTATTCGTCTCCTTCCTAGAAGGAGTGAATTGGCTTCCAACAAAGAAACAAATACTCCATCATTGGAGTTTAGATATCAACAATAAATGTTACATCATCAAACTTTAAGAAAGTCTTGCATATTTTTACTGTTCCACTTACAAACTGGATCTTTGCTTGAAGATTTTAGCTTCTACAGACTGTGGCTTAAACATTTTCTAAAATACCCAAGTGCATCAATAATTACTGGTATGAAGATGAGTTTATAATCAGGGCAGAGGTACTGCAGGCTTTGAAGCAGTTGTCCATAGATATTCTCCTCTTTACAGAGTTTGGAAGAGATGGTCACATCTGCATAGCAACTGACATCTATCACTATAAATGGCTCTTGTATATTTTTATTGAGTGAGAGAGCAGCACATGCCATCAAAGTGATGCTGGCTACAAATATATGAAGCCCAATACACCGGTCATGACTACCCATCTGATAAGGGTACACCAGGCACATGCATTGCAACCATGTGTGTGCACCATGGTGACCTGTATGTATGTGAAAGTATAGAAGCTCTTGTGTTGAAGCAAAGGCTCAGATGGAGTGGTCATCTGGTCAGAATGAAAGATTCAAGGATGCCAAAACAACTCTTTTACGGAGAGTTGGCTAAAGGAGAACAACCTCCACATAAACCAAAAAAGAGGTATAAGGACTTGCTGAAGGCTTCCTTAAGAGACGCTTGCATCTCTCCTGACACATGGGAAGGCATAGCTATTGATCGTAGCAGGTGGAGAAGGATTGTGCATGAGGGGACAGCCACTTTTGAGAAATCTCGAGTTGCACATGAGAAAGTAAGGAGGGATGTCAGGAAGGGCATTGCTGTTACACTTCCAGATGGGAAGGGTCTTCCTTTGATGCTGACATGCAATGTCTGTGCAAGACCCTGCCTCAGTAAAGCTGGGCTCATGAGTCATCTTCCTAGTCATAAAGAGAGACTGATGATTGACTACCAGGCTGCTTGGTGGTGGTGCTACACACCATACTAATCATATCTGTCGGGCATGTGGAAGAGAGTGTAATTCGGCAGGAGGACTTAAACGACATGCAAAGGTACATGAAGCCCAATTATAATTACAGTTAGCTATTGCCAGTAAAGGTTTTAGCTGCCAATCCTGTACAAGACATTGTAGGTCTTTAACTGGGCTAAAAAGTCACATTCGGTCACAGCTCCGTTAACAGTTAAACCTCGTGCAATAGCCATACTCAATAACGAGGGGGCAGCCATCATGTATATATATGTGTATATATATATATATATATGTATATATATGCATATATGTATGTACTTTTGTATGTATATGTTGGCAGTAGGTAGGTAAGGGTATATATATATATATATATATATATGTTTCTCTTCTATTTTTAATTATTTGAAATCTTCTTAAAAAGCTGGAGCAGGTTTCTAACAAAGATACAAAGTTCCATCGCTGGAATGTAAATTACAAAAACGAATTCATAATTCAAACTTGAGAAAAGTCTTGCATATCTTTATTGTTCTACTTACAGATTGTATTTTTAATGTGCTAGATCGGCTGATTACTTTTTTTTTTTTTTGAAAACTCCAGCTTATCTAGATCATCACACAGACATTTACTCTGAAAACCAAGTGCTCCAATTCTCATTGGCAGAAATATGATTTTATAATCGGGATATAGAAGCTGGGGGTTTCGAAGCAGTTGTCCATAATCATTCTCTTTCTCTTTGATTTTCAAAGAGATATTCACATCATCAGGTCAGCTGACCTCTAAGATGGTACATGGTTTTTTCTTCTCGGACCCAAACAACAATATCTGGCCAGTTATGTTTGAATTGAGTCGTACAATTTTGGCGAGTCTCTTTTAATCTTTTGAATGACCCTCATTGTAGATGTGATCTAGAATGTTGATGCGTGAGTGTAACAACAGCAAGAGCCTACATTGGGGCCACAATACTCCAGTATAGATCTTTTGGGAGCTTCAGAGAGGGTCAGCAAATGAGTAAAGGATGCAGTCGAAAATTTTTGTGTGTAGTAGTAGTAGTAGTAGTAGTAGTAGTTCATTGATTACCTCAAAATTTTTTAATTGTTCCCTTTTGTTTATTTTTTCCATTTAATCTTCCAGAGAGGAAGGGCTGCACCAATGGCCTGTGGAGGGCCTTCAGGAGTAAAGGTGTAGCAAGGCTGGGGTGAGTTTTCTTTAATAATAATAATAATAATTCTGTCTTTACTGGCCATAAGGGCCCGTATATACAATATAAAACATCACAGAAATAGGGTTCTAAAACATTTAGTATATATATATATATATATATATGTATATGTATATATATATACATGTGTATGTAAGTGTATGTGTATATATGTGTGTGTGTATATATATGTGTGCGTGTGTGTGTGTATATATATATATACACACACATATAAGTTTAATATAAGTGTGTGTATGTGTGTGTGTGCATGCATGCGTGTGTATACATATATCTTGTATCTTTTACTTGTTTCAGTCATTGACGGGTTTAGTCAAACAACTTGGCCCCAAAACTTAATTTTCTAAAGCCTGGGACATATTCTATTGGTCTCTTTTTGCTAAATTACTAAGTCACTAACTAACACCAGTTATCAAATGGTGGTGGTGGTGGTGGTGGGGAGAGAGACCAACACACACGTGTGTGTGTATATATATATGTGTGTGTGTGTGTGAAAGCACATGGCTTAGTAGTTAGGGCATTCGAGTCATGATCATAAGATCATCGTGAGTTCAATTCCCAATGGCACATTGAGTCCTTGAGCAAGACACTTTATTTCACTCAGCTAGCAAAAATGAGTTTCTCTGTAATTCAAAGGGGCAGCCTTGTCACGCTGAATCTTCCTGAGAACTACGTTAAAGGTACACGTGTCTGTGGAGTACTCAGCCACTTCCACATTAATTTCCCGAGCATGTTGTTCCATTGATCAGATCAACTGGGACCCTTGTTGGCATAACTGATGGAGTGGCTGTGTATAGACACACACACGTGTTTATATATGTATACAAAGGGCTTCTTTCAGTTTCCGTCTGCCAAATCCACTCATAAGGCTTTGGTCTGCTTGAGGCTATAGTAGAAGACACTTGCCCAAGGTGCCATGCAGTGGGACTGAACCCAGAACCATGGAATCCAGCAAGCAAGCTTCTTACTACTCAGCCACACCAGAAACAATTATATGTCTTATGGTGTTTATCGTTTATCTTGTTCCAGTCATTAGACTATGGCCATGCTGGGGCACTGCCTTAAGGGTTTAGTCATGAACCAACCACAGGACTTATTTTTTTATTAGGCTGGTCTCTTTTGCTGAACTGCTAATTTACAGGGATATAAACAAACCAACACTGTTATGTGTTGGTGGTGGAACAAACACATACACACATATACATACCTGCATTGTTACATACATACATTCAAGCATGATCGTTGCCAGCGTCACCTTACTGGCACATGTGCCAATGGCACATACAAAACAACATTTGAGCATGGTCGTTGCCAGTGCTGCTGGACTGGCTCCCATGCAGGTAGCACGTAAAAAGTACCTTTAGAGCATGGGTGTTGCCAGAACTGCCTGACTGGCCCTCGTGCCGGTGGCACATAAAACCACACACTACACTCTCAGAGTGGTTGGCGTTAGGAACCAGCTGTAGAAACTTTGCCGGATCAGATTGAGCCAGGTGCAGCCTTATGACTCACCAGTTCTCAGTCAAACCGTCCAACCCATGCCAGCATGGAAAGCAGACGTTAAACAACGATGATGATGATGATTTACATGTACATATATACAGACACGCGCACACACACATATCTGTTGACAACCAAAGGTCTCAGTCTCTGAGTGAAAGGAAAATTGTATGATGCATGTGTACAAACAGCAATGCTACATGGTGGTGAAACAAGGAGCCTGAATGCAGAGGACATGTGAAGGCTAGAGAGCAATAAAGCTAGTATGGAGTCTTTCTGTTAGAGAAGAATCCCATTCATCTCAGTTCCATAAATCATCAAACCCTGGTGGCACTTAAGACGAGCCATTTCTTTTTCTATTCTGGTTGTCCTCACAGATTTAATTGTTGGTATTACTGATGTTGTGGAATCCTCATAATCATTGCTAACACCAGCAGCAGCAGCAACCCTGGTCTCCACTGTTGTCTAGGCTACCACCTCCTTCTCCCTTGTACAGTAGATTCTGATGTGGTTTGGTCTCCTAGACATGAAGCAAAGTAGAGGAGAGGGGCATTTTGCTCTGTATCACCAGTTTGACTGACCTCTTCTCATCCCATTCCCCTTTATGGGAACTCTGGGACAACCTTGTAGTCTTTGAGATGAGGTCATAAGGACCTAGAGGTTCGTGAAATCCGCACCTGATTCATGTTGTTGCAGGTCACCTTTGTACTCCGCAAATATGAAGAGGACAAGTGAACACTCCACATAGTCACCAATGTCTGTCAGTAACTCTTGTGTTTGTCCTTCCCAGTGATGTGACACCCTTCTTTGGGTAAATAGACACTCATGAGACCTTCCCATTTTCTCACCTTAAATAATAGCCATACACTTCTACATGCCTCTCTACCTTTATCAGTGGAGTATACATTCTGCCACAAACCAGTCAATGCTCCATCCAGTTCCTTCTTTGAAGACCTTTGGAAACTACCTCTCTATTCTTTTAAAATACCTGAGGTGCGCCATTTTCTTTCTTACCTTTTCTTGGGTAAATCGTTCAGGTAAGGAAGGTTTCACTTTTATGAAACACATCTCCCATGCATTTTCATTTAATCGGGGCTGGTCCACATCTAATATCTCTTTTTGACTAGCAACACTTGTGAAAGATGAATTGCTTTCAGTGTTTGTGGTAGTGTGATGTGGCAGTATTTTAGGTTTTGGCAGGATAATTATTAAGTTAAAAAACAAACAATATTCTTGCTGTTTAACCCCTGGTTATCAATGAACAAGCAGATCTATGATCAAAGATATTCCAACCATGGTCAACCTGTGTTGGCTTGGTATGACTGTTGTTGTTTAACCCAAGATACACTTCTGAGCAGGTCTGTGATTCATTTAAGCTTTGTATTTCCATATAGTAGCAGTGCTTTTGAGGATGTTTGGCTACAATATCAAGAAGGTTGAGCAACTGTTATTCCATTGGCAGGTGTTTGTCTGAGGATGATACCCTGGCTATAACCCCGTCTCTCTCTCTCTAAAATACTTTAAAATATGTTTGCTATACCTGTGTCTGGAGTATCACCCAGACTATATTCAGGGTACCCTAATTCTACCTGGGGTACCTTAAATATGCTGGCTGTACCCAAAATGTTTTTCTTGTCATATTTGAAAATAAACCAAGAGAGCGATCATGTACTTCAGACAAAATTACCTCACAAAATACATCACACACACACACACCACATAGTACACATTCCCCACATACTACACACATATTATGTACACACGACAAACATACATCACACATGCACACACTCTATACATCTCTTATACACATGCACCACACATACATACACATGACATATACATCATACACACACCAAACACACACACATACGCACACATCCACAATACATATCGATCAGTAAAGTACACTTAGCCAATTTGTTTATGTATTTGGGCTCATTGATCTACCACCACCACCACCACCACCACCACCACCAACTTGCACCAATCCTTTCTCCTCTGCACCATATCTCACCCCCTGAAATCTGTCCCTTCCAACTACAAACATAATAAATTGAATAAAAGAAAAAAAAAACAAAAAGACATTCTCAGTATGGAAAAAAAAGAAAGAAAAAAAAAATCTGTTCTAAAAAGAACATTACTTCCGCTTTGGCGTCTGTCTGTGTGTCAGCTGTTGAGTGGCACAGCAAGCATGAACGTGTTGGGCTGGGGTGATGTGTTGCTCCACCTGGCAAAGTGATGCTCTGTATGGGTGGGTGTAGGTGGGTATATGCAATATATATAAAGGTGTATGAACGTATACACACATAACCATACATACATTCACATATGCATGTGTGTGCATGGTGTGTATGCATATGTATATGTGTGTGTGTGAATATATGTGTGTATGTATGTTTACTTATGTATTTATACGTATGTATTATGTATAAATATATATATATATATACATACATACACATATATATATACACATAAATACATATATATAAACACATGTGAATGCATGCAAGCCTATGTGTATAAGTGTATATGTGTGTGTGTATATATATGTGTGTGTGCGTGTGTATATATATAAATAGGTAAAAATAAACATAGATATCTATACTGCAAATGTGTACATATGTGTATGTACATATATGTGTGTGTATTTATATATACACACACATATATACATATGCATACACACCATGCACACACATGCATATGTGAATGTATGTATGGTTATGTGTGTATATGTTCATACAACTTTATGTATATATATAAATATATATATATACATACACACACCTATACATACATATATATGTATATGGACACACGCATATATATGTATGTAGTACATATATATATATATATACATATATTACTTATATACATGTATATATATACATACATATCATATATATATATACATATATGTGTGGTTGTGTGTATGTGTGTGGTATATATATATATATATATATATATATTATATATATATATATATATATGTATGTATGTGTGTATGTATATATATATATATGTATGTGTGTGTATTATATATATATATATATATATATATAATATATATATATATATATGTATGTGTGTGTATATTATATATATACATGTATATATATATGTGCATATATGTACATATGCATATACCCACAAAACTTTTTGCCATAATGTAATGTAGAGAATGTAATACACATAGAGAGACACCTACCCTCATGACATTGCAGTGACAAAACTGCAAACACACACACACACACACACATACATATACATGCATACACACAGCCCCACACATTAATACAACTCCATCAGTGGCCCTCCCACCAACAAACCATTGTCCGACGGCCTGTTACTCGGGTCTCGCTTCAGTTGAGCCCCATTCTCTGCTCGACTTAACTCGTCAATGACCCGCCTTAATTATTTCCTTGTGCTTGTCGATAAATATACACAGCACAATACAACCTTTTGTCCGGCCTCTATTGATGTCTATTGATCTTTATTGATCACTATTGATCTCCGTGTTAGCTATTATAGTTGGTAGTTAGCAGGAGGTTGGTCCAGCTTATATATTAACACAAACACAGCAACGGATCAACGAACCAACACCATCATCACCGCCTCCGCCACTGCAACTACCACCACCACCTCCGCTGCCGCCGATACTGCCTCTGCCACCACCGCCACTCATTCCTCGCAATTATTACACCAATTTCGGACCTTTGAAGACTTGTCAGTACTACAACAACTACCGCTACTACTATTATTCTTACAATCATTACCACTACTACTACTGCAACCAAAACTACTACTGCAACACCTACTACTACCACGACCACTTCTTCTATGACGGCCACAACAACAACAACCGTTTGTAATGTCAAACCGACAAGCAGATTTATACGTGGTCTCTTGACCTGCTTGATGTAGCAGCTAAATCTCCCTCAAATCCTGCCCAACAATCTGAATCAAGGTTGACCTAGGATTGGACAACATCATCATCATCATCAACAACAACATACTAGATGGTCACAGTTGGATTGTCTTTATCCTAAATCTACTGGAGCAAGGTTGACCTGGTGCTAAACCACAACAATAATTTCATCAATCATGAGCCAAAGAGGGAGTCTGTAGGTGGTCACTGAACCCGCTAGAAATAGCAACCACATTTATGCTGTAAAAAACGACAGGACACTTTGGATAGTGTAGTCTATGGTATATTTATCTCCAGAAGAAAAAGGAGGATGATGGTCATGGTAGGAATGTCTTTGATCCCCCTTAATCAGAGCTGACCCAGGGTTAAGCAAGAACATGAACTATAATTACACTATTGATGGAATCTCTCTCAGCTGATACTGAGCAAACATTAGACCATGACACCCAAGATATTCCTAGACAGACGGGATGGTTATGGCTGGAATGCCTTTCATCTTAGCTCAATCACAGATGACCTGGGGTTAAACAACAACAATAGTTTATCTTTGTTGTTGGAGTTGTTGTTTAACCCCAGGTTAGTTCCTGATCCAGTCAACCTATGATCAAAGATGCCCCAACTATGATTATCGAGTATGTTGTCCAAGCACCGTCTATCTAGGACTACAATACCCAATGTATCCTTCTTTCGTGGTTATTGATGTTTAGGTCAGCCTTGATCCAGTACACCCCATATTTCAGACATGACCCATGTATTTTTGATTCAGGCATCATCTATCTGGGACTACATTATGTAAAGTACCACACTGACTTTCAGAGTGAATGGTGTCACATGTAATGTGACGTAGCTGTTATGTAATCCATCTCGGTGGTTTCCATGGGAACACGTCTTGTCACAATTCTACCAGTTGGCCACCTTCCTTATATCTCATGTTGCTGGCACAAAACATTGCTAGGTCCCAACAGATTCTCCTGTTTTGGTAAATGAGTAAAGGTTTTCCAGACATGACCATCCTGTCTCTTATTCACGCATAGTCTCTCAAAAAACATTTTACCTTCTTCATGTTTCCTCACTGAGGCAAGGTGTAATTTGAGGGTGATTTAGCTGGTATTTCTACCAGGTTGACTGACTGCATAATGGCTCTTTTTCTTGTCTTAGGGGGAGGTGCTGGTGGTGGTCACCGTCGATGTGGTGGTGGTTGTGGTAATGGTAGTGGTGGTGGTGATGGTAGTTGTGGTGGTTGTGATGGCAGAGGTGGTGGTTCTGGTGATAGTGGTCGTTGAGGTGGTGGAGATTGTGGGTCTGGTGGTAGTGGTGATGATGATGCTCAGGATAATTGTGGAAGTTAGTGACGGTGACGGTATTAGTAGCAGTGGTGATTGTTAGTAGTGGTGGACATGGTGTTGTTGTTGGTAGTGGTGGTGTTTGTTGTTGGTGGCATCTCATGCCAGATCCCAATAAATTTGATAAAATACAACAACAAAACCAACAACTTTGGTTAAATGTTACTGAGGTTGTTTTCCTCTTGCGGCCGGACCCAGTCCCTCCACGGATCGATGGGAAACAATCCGACAGAAAGACAGTCAAAGCAAATTAACTCAACAAACAGATATGTTTTAACAAAATCTATATTATTGACCTCCCCATTTATTGACATTTAAAGGTCACATGATCTTATCTTCAGGATGGTTTGCCACAGATTGACAGCGATTGCATACATGTATGCATACATACATACGCACGTACATACATTCACACACACATACACACACATATATACACATACATATACGTATCTATATATATATATATATATATATATATATGTGTGTTTGTGTGTGTGTGTGTATATGTATATATGTGTGTGTGAGTGTGTGTATGTGTATGTGCATATGTGTTTATGTGTGTGTGTGTGTGTGTGTGTGTGTGTGTGTGTTACCTTACCTTGTAATTATTTAGCTTCTTGCTGGCTTTGTTATGTCTGTGGTGATTACAAAATGCCATTAGCGGAATCATTTCATTCCATTCCACATGTGGAGCTTTTGTGTGGAGAGAATTGCTGAGATCAATACAAAAACCAGGTGTGTACGGCTCTATTGTAAGAATTCTTTAGCCGAGGTATTGGTCGCATGGAATCAATTGTCGTCCATTGACAACGTGGATGACATTAATTATAACAGTTGACACTAACGACTAATGATTAAACTGATTAACAGATTATGGAATAATCAAGGAATGAGATCGGAGAGGTGCGGGTTTGTAGAACAATGGCTTGGTGGACAGTTGTGAAGGTTGGTGAAATGGATGGATCTATGGGGACGAGATGTTCTCTCGTACAGACACAACTGGGAGATGATTCAAAGTCTTAACAGAATGTGCTAAGGGAGTGTCAAGGAATCACAATTGATCATCGCTTTATAACTAGTCAAAGGCTTCTACATCTATCACCATCATCATCTTGTGGTTGTTCTTATTCTTTCTCCTCCTCCTCCTCATCATCATCACCATCTTCTTCCTCCTCCTCATCTTCTTCTTCCTTCTCCTCATCTTCTTCCTCCTCCTCCACATCATTATCATCATCTTCTTCCTCCACATCTTATTCCTTATCTTCCTTTTTTCTCCTCTTTCTCCTCCTCCTCCTCATCATCTTCTTCAGTTTCATCATCTTCATCATCATCATCATCATCATCATCATCATTATGGCAGTGATCTGGCAGACTTGTTAGCATGTTTGGCAAAATGCTTAGTGGTATTTCGCTGGTCAACGTTACCTTTCATCTTTTCGGGGTCAATAAAATAAGTAACAGTTGTGTACTGGGGAGGGGTCAATGTAATCAACTATCCCCTTCCCCAAATTTCAGGCCTTGTGCCTATAACAGAAACGATTATTATTATTACTCTTGTTAAGGAGGTGAGATGGCAGAGTCATTAGCTTGCTGGACAAAATGCTTAATTGCCTTTTCTCAGGATTTTACATTCTGAGTTCAAATTCTGCTGAGGCCAATTTTGCCTTTCATCCTTTTGGGGCTCAATGTAACTGACTGATCCTCTCGCAGGAAAGTGCTGGCCTTTTGCCAAAATTTGAAATAATTATTATTGATATTGGTTTCAAATTTTAGCACAAGGCCAGCAATTCCAGGGGGGTGGGGATAAGTCAATTAGATCAACCCCAGTTTGCAACTGGTATTTATTTAATCGACCCCGAAGAGATCAAAGCCAAAGTCAACCTTGTCAGCAGCACAATGGAGTAACTGAGGGGAAGGCCACATTGCTGCTAAAATCTAAGACACACACACACACACACACACACACACACACACACACAAGGACACATACACCTACGCACATAAGGAGACACACCTTAGAGGAACAGAATGGAGTGAGTGGAGCAAGAATATACATGGAAATGAAAAGTGTCGCTGAAGAGGTCACAGATGTGTGATGAAAAATTTCTGGACAATGGACAGGTGTTAAAATAATAAACTAAGAACAGTAATAAATGAGTGAAGAAAATATGTGTGTGTGTGTGTGTGCATATGTGTGTGCATGCTTGTGTGCGTGTGTATGTGTTGTGTGTGTGTGTGTGTGTATGGTGTGTTTGTGTGTGTGTGTTTATTTGGCAAAAGAAAAAGAAATGACCATCCCGAAATACAACAATATATATGTATATAATATATAAATGTGTGTGTGTGTGTGTGTACATACATGCATATACTTAATACATACAAATATCAGGTATGGCCAAGAGGTTAGGAAGAGATTCTGAACATGAGATTGTGAGTTCGATCGTACAAGAAAGCAGCTCAAGTAAATGCTGTTTGCTACAAGCTCTTCTTGTGATTTGCTGAGGTGTTTGTACTCTGATGAGCAGTCAACAAATAGTGAAACATTCAAGGGCAATCTCCTTTGTTTTGTTGCACTCCCGAAAGTATTGAGATGTATTCCCATCTGTTTGAAGTTTCATAACAAAAGGCTCAAAGAACTGTTATTTAATTGCTTTAAATTTATGTTAGATTTTCTAATTCACACTGTATCAGGTTTAAATATATATTAGATATTTAATTATGCCACCAACAAATGCACAGTATAGACATTAGCCAAGCTAGAAAGGCTTTGTTCTAGTTTGTGTGCAAAGAAATGCACAGGTAATTGCCTTCTAAGTAATGGTAAATGAAGCCTGAAATATTTCAAGACATTTCACGACAATCTACAGTATTGTTTCTATATAAAGAGCATAACAAGGTAAATTTACATCTGTTTCAATTACCACAGCTGAAGATTTAAAGATTTACCTACCCACAACTCTCATTGAGTGGTATTCGGTCAGTGGCATCATGCTTTTGCTAAGAAGCAGTGAGGGCTGTGTGCAAACACAGAAGCAGAAAAGCAAGATTAACGACACAAGAATCTCAACTAGTTCATCTTTGAATGATTTAATTAAGAATCTTGGTGATGCTGGTTGTTGTCAATCATTAATCAGTTAGATCATTAATTCAAATATTCAGGTATCACTCAGTTAATAGGATTACAACATTTCCAGGTGACTACCCCCACCTCCTGCAGATACACACACTGTAAAGATGAGTTAATAGTTTGGAAAATTAGAATCATCATAACGACAGCACCAAATGATCTTAGTGATTTCATTAAGCAGCTAATGTTCACAGCATCTCTTCTAAAACGATGCTACGACTGTGTTGCAAAGTGGAGCTGCTGTATATAGAGTGTGAAGGCACGTGGCGTAGGGGTTACGGTATCCTGTTTGTGACTGTCAGGTTTCGGTTCAATTCCTGGTGGTGCACTGTCTCCTTGGGCAAGTCACTTTATATCACTTTATTGCTCCAATCCACTCACCTGGCAAAAATGAATTATACCTGTAATTCGAAAGGGCCAGCCTTGTCTCACTCTGTATCATGCTGAATCTCCATGAGAACTTTGTTAAAGGTACACATGTGCCTGTGGAGTACTCAGCCATTTGCACGTTAATATCATGAGCAGGCTGTTTTATTGGTCGAATTAACTGGAATACTCATCATGACTGACAGAGTCCAGTTTTATACACAGAGCAGAACATTCATTTAACATACAGCTGGACATGTATATATAT
>NC_043010.1:58600639-58650639 GCF_006345805.1 Octopus sinensis | reverse complement strand
ACATAAGAGGTGCAGCAATGTCATAGGAAGGCTAACTAGGAAGATGGTTTTTGTATGTGGCAGATGCTCAGGAGCATTAACCTCTGAAAATCTCCAGAAAACAACTTCCGTCACTTTCCAGGGGGAAAAACTAGAAGTGGTTGATAGCTTCCGTTATCTTGGTGACCAAGTCAGTAGTGGGGGTGGGTGTGCTGAAAGTGTAACGGCTAGAGTAAGAATAGCCTGGGCAAAGTTTAGGGAACTCTTACCTCTGTTGGTGACTAAAGGCCTCTCGCTCAGAGTAAAAGGCAGACTGTATGATGCATGTGTACGAACAGCCATGCTACATGGCAGTGAAACATGGGCCGTGACTGCTGAGGACATGCGTAAGCTCGCGAGAAATGAAGCTAGTATGCTCCGTTGGATGTGTAATGTCAGTGTTCATAGTCGACAGAGTGTAAGTACCTTGAGAGAAAAGTTGGACCTAAGAGGAATCAGATGTTGTGTGCAAGAGAGACGATTGCGCTGGTATGGTCATGTGGTGAGAATGGATGAAGATAGGTGTGTGAAAAAGTGCCACACCCTGGCAGTTGAGGGGACCTGTGGAAGAGGTAGACCCAGGAAAACCTGGGTCGAGGTGGTGAAGCACGACCTTTGAACTCTAGGTCTCACCAAGGAAATGACCAGAGACCGAGACCTATGGAAGTATGCTGTGCGTGAGAAGACCCGGCAAGACCAGTGAGAACAATCAAAATCAAATCATATATCAGAAAGCAGGGGTTAAGTGACCCATCTGTTCGTGTCCGCTGTCAGCCTCGTCTGGCACCCGTGCCGGTGATACGTAAAAGCACCATTCGCTCATGGCCGTTTGCCAGCTCTGCCTGGCCCCGTGTCGGTGGCACGTAAAAGCACCATCCGTTCGTGTTCGTTGCCAGCCTCGCCTGGCCCCGTGCCGGTGACACGTAAAAGCACCGTCCGTTCGTGGCCGTTGGCCAGCTCTGTCTGGCCCCGTGTCGGTGGCACGTAAAAGCACCATCCGTTCGTGGCCGTTGCCAGCATCGCCTGGCCCCGTGTCGGTGGCACGTAAAAGCACCATCCGTCCGTGTCCGTTGCCAGCCTCGGCTGGCCCCCGTGCCGGTGACACGTAAAAGCACCGTCCGCTCGTGGCCGTTTGCCAGCTTTGTCTGGCAACTGTGTTGGTAGCCTCGGCTGGCCCCCGTGCCGGTGACACGTAAAAGCACCGTCTGCTCGTGGCCGTTTGCCAGCTCTGTCTGGCAACCGTGTCGGTGGCACGTAAAAGCACCATCTGTTCGCGTCCGTTGCAGCCTCGGCTGGCCCCCGTGCCGGTGACACGTAAAAGCACCATCCGTTCGTGGCCATTTGCCAGCTCTGTCTGGCCCCGTGTCGGTGGCACGTAAAAGCACCATCTGTTCGCGTCCGTTGCCAGCCTCGGCTGGCCCCCGTGCCGGTGACACGTAAAAGCACCGTCCGCTCGTGGCCGTTTGCCAGCTCTGTCTGGCAACCGTGTCGGTGGCACGTAAAAGCACCATCCGTTCGCGTCCGTTGCCAGCCTCGCTGGCCCCCGTGCCGGTGACACGTAAAAGCACCGTCCGTTCGTGGCCGGTTGCCAGCTCTGTCTGGCCCCGTGTCGGTGGCACGTAAAAGCACCATCCGTTCGTGTCCGTTGCCAGCATCGCCTGGCCCCGTGCCGGTGACACGTAAAAGCACCATCCGTTCGTGGCCGTTCGCCAGCTCTGTCTGGCACCTGTGCTGGTGGCACGTAAAAAACACCCACTACACTCGTGGAGTGGTTGGCGTTAGGAAGGGCATCCAGCCGTAGAAACACTGCCAGATCTGACTGGGCCTGACGAAGCCTTCCAGCTTCACAGACCCCAGTTGACCCGTCCAACCCATGCTAGCATGGAAAACGGACGCTAAACGATGATGATGATGATGATGATGAAAAACAAACATTAATATACATGTTCTTTATATATATATATATATATTTCCTGCTCCTATGTTTCCAACGAAGAGCTCTGCTCGAAACGTTAAACCCTCCTTCTCTCCTTCTTTCCTCAGCGTCCAATAATACTATATTTCTTCCACGTCCTCGTGTTGTGGTTTTTTTTGTGCTTTCTTGCTTGGATTAACTTTATATATATATATATATATATATATAATATATATATATAATTATTTGCACTTTGAGTATATATCTAGTAATATGCTTTCACCATTTGGGCTCCCTGATGCCATCCATAGTTACAATGTAGTTGTCACTGGAAATCCGCAGAATTCATTCAATTGAAAACAAATGAAGGAATTCGAAAATGGATTTAACAAGAATCTTTATATACACATGCGTATGTATCATCATCATCGTTGTCATCATTTAATGTCCACTTTCCATGCTGGCATGGGTTGGATAGTTTGACTGAGATCTGGAGAGCCAGTGGCTGCACCATGCTCCAATCTGACCCGGCAAAGTTTCTACAGCTGGATGCCCTTCCTAACGCCAACCACTCTGAGAGTGTAATGGGTGCTTTTACATGCCACCGGCATGAGGGCCAGTCAGACCATTCTGGTGAAGAGATGGCTTCCTTCTTGCTGTAGCCAAGTTTGTGGAGATACTTGGCAGCTGTTCTCAGACTGACATCAACTTGTTGTGCTATGTCAGAGACCTTGCAATGAGGATTATCCTCTTAACGAAACAAAGAGTCCTGTGAGAGGGCTCTGATCGACCTGGGTGACACCTTCCCCTCTCTGGTGAATTGCACAATCACTCTATTAACCGTAGAAACCAGGATCCCAAGGTTTTCTGTGGTTTTATGCTAAGTCCATCTTCAGACTGGAAATTTGGACAGTGCCAAAGCTTCTTTTGCATGTGACATGATTAAGCACTCACATTTAGAACCTGAAGCATAAAAATGTCAATTAATATGAAATATAAACCTTTTCAAGTTAAACATAAAACAATGTTTTATGTGATGTCTATTTACTTCTGTCATGTGTGTGTATAAATATAAGAGTATGTAAGGCAGGAAACAGTGCCGAGGGTGGCCAACTCTACTGAAATATCTGAGAAATTGCAAAATCTATGATATCTATGAAGAAATAAAAATCTGAAATAGGAATGGTAACTCAGATCCACAGAAGTGGCCTGGGGGCCAGGGTTTTGCACTGAGGATCACTGGATCATGGGTTTGATTCCCAGTCCAAGCAGTGCATTGTGTTCTTGATCCAAACACTTCATTTCATGTTACCCCAGTCTACTCAGCTGTAAATGGGTCACCCCTGCTGTGGAATAGTCTTCTGATCAGTGGGGGGATGCTGGCCTGCTCACCTAACCAGCAGGGCGGCATCATTCAAAAGCTAAGACAATGCAAAGTGCATTGTGATCAGCAATGTGTAAGAACGTCTGGTAGTCAAACTGATCACATGATTATTATTATTTTCATCTGATATATTGAAGACCACCCTCACCTTAGGAATGTCGCGAAGATCTTGGTAGATCTTATGGACTAAAGCTAAAACAATGGTCCTCTCTCATTTGATGATGAAGACTCGGTTGTTTGATCTACTGGATTGCCTGTCCCTGAATTAACATATAATTGGCTGCGTATTCCACAGACTGATGTCCTCTTAACATAATTTTCAAGCAGAATCAGCGTACCACAGAGTGCAACAAAGCAAGCGGGATCCTCTACAGTTATCTTCAGTCCAGTCTCACTCTGAAGAGATGGTCTGACCCAAGAGAAAATGATATTTGTCCAAGATGCCACACACTTGGACTGAACCCAGTACATCTTGACTGTTTTGTAAACATCAAGCCATGCAACACCTTCTCCATGTCAAGCCATAGCAATTCACAAAATCTCAATGGATGTAACTTAGGTTTTGGAATGTCCCTATGGGGCTTCCATCGGTCAAGCTAGACCATGCACTTACACGTGTACATGCAAGCCTCGACAATATTTTGTGAGGAAGATGGTCAGTTGTCCAAACATGCAAGTCTCCCCACATACACCCTTATTCATCACCAATGTTTATACAAGGGAAAAGTTGATATAGGTTGGTATCAACACAAAGGGAGGGATCAAATATCACAAGGTATCAAGTCCCATCCTCTAACAGTTTCTCCAACTCATTCTCCAGTATTTAGTATATTTTTATTGGTCCTAAAAGGATGAACGGCAAAATTGACTTTGGTGGGATTTGAACTCAGAACATAAAGAGTTGAAACAAATACTACGAGACATGTTATCTAGTGCTCTAACATCTCTGCCAATTTGCCTAAGATATGTGTGTGTGCGTGCACACATAATATGCATACATACATACGTACGTACATACATACATACATACATACATACATACATACAGAAATTCATTCAGTCATATGTATATACATATATACATACAAAACCTATATAGCTATGCATATGTATGTATGTATATACATATATGTGTGCATACATGTGCATATATATATATATATATATATATATGTATGTGTATATATACCTACATGTGTATAAGTATGCATGTCTGTATGTATATACACATGTTGCCATCCCATGTAAAGTATGTTCATTATGAAACAATAATAGACTAATTATCTTAAATTAATTGATATTTATCCAAATGATAACATTTCAATATGAAATGAAATAAATATATTTTATCCTGCAGATAAATCAACAACAACAACGACACTAATTACAAGTTAATTAGTTGTGTTTAGAATACTAATATGGACAGCACTGGCAACAATACTCAATACACCACCACCGCCACAACTATCACATATACTGCAACCCACTGTCAATCACACTACCACTAATACTGTTACCAACATAATCAATATCACCACAATCACCATCGAAACCAGTGTTGCTGTCAGCCTCCTCCTCCTCCTCCTAATTCTCATCACCACCATCCCCACCACCACAACTACCACCGTCACCACCACCACCACCACCACCACATTCATCATATGAATTGCCAGCTCTGCTGTCATCATTTTCAACAAATGTATTTACACATTTTCAAAGATATCTGTATCGTAGGAGTGGCTGTGCAGTAAGAAACTTGCTTCCCAACCACATGGTTCCAGGTTCAGTCCCACTGCATGGCCCCTTGGGCAAGTGTCTTCTACTATAGCCTTGGGCTGACCAAAGCCTTGTGAGGGGATTTGGTTGAAAGAAACTGAAAGAAGCCCATTGTATATATATATATTTCTCTCTCTGTTTATTTTCTCTTATTCTTTTCTGTTGAAGGCCGTAGGCTCAAAACAAGACTTTCTCACTTCTTGAGCGTTAAACTAATACATCTGTTTGTTGTTCACACACCTGTCTTCATCTTCATTTTTTTTGTAAATTCTCACTATATCATCATCATCATTGTTTAACTTCCATTTCCTGTGCTAGCATGGGTTGGACGGTTCGACCGGGGTCTGGGAAGCCAGGAGGCTGCACCAGGCTCCAGTCTTATCTGGCAGTGTTTCTACAGCTGGATGCCCTTCCTAACGCCAACCATGTGTGTTTCTTTGTGTCTGCATTGCTCCCCACCACCATCACTTGACAACTGATGCTGGCGTGTTTACATGACCGTAACTTAGCAGTTTGGCAAAAGAGCCCAATAGAATAAGTACCAAGCTTACAAAGGATAAGTCCTTAGGTCAATGTTTTTGACTAAAAGGTGGTACTCCAGCATGGCCACAGTCAAATGACTGAAACAAGTAAAAGAGTATATGTATATCCTACTCCTCCTCTTCATCATCATCATCATCATCATCATCATGGTTTAACGTCCACTGTCCATGCTGGCATGGGTCGGATGGATTGACAGCAAGTGTCAAGTGAGAGGACTCTGCCAAGCTCTACTGTCCGTTGTGGTGTGGTTTCTACAGTTGGATGATGTTCCAAATGCTGACCACCCCAGCAGAGTGTTCTGGGTGCTTTGTAAGGGGAGTAGTGCTGAGGAGCATTAAAGAGGAAATATGGCTATTTCTGGAGGTGAGAGAGTGAGAAGAAAGGGAGAGAGAGGGGGGAGAGATGTGATGCAGAGGGGGTGGGAGTGAGTTACCAAGAATTGGAGGGGTGGGTGGTTCAGGAGTATATGTTGTAGGGATGAGATTCAATGGGGTCATTTTGTCTGCAGGTAGGTTTGTGAGGGTGTGATGGGTAAGTGGGAGATAAAGGGGTGGGGGAAACATGATCATAGACTGGGGGTGCTGGGAAAATGGGTTGTGGGGGAGGTTTGTCTGGGAACAAACTGTGTATAAGAGAAGGATAAGGGTGGACATAAAGTATCTGCCATTATGGCTTTCATTCTACTTTGTTGAATAATTCTTTCTCAAACAAAGCAAATTGCCAAAATGTCTTCTCTGTGACGCACAACAACTGAAGATCATTTTTTCACCACTTCATCTCATGTCTTCCTGGGTCCTCAGCTTCCACAGGTTCCCTCCACAATTAGAACTCAGCACTCCTTTATGCAGCTGTCCTCATCCAAACACATCCCATGACCAAACCATCACAGGTTTCTCTCTTGTACACTACATCTGATGCCACTTATATCAAATCATTTCCTCTTAAATCCTTAAACCCTAACCCTAACCCATCCGGTGGAGCATCCTGGCTTCATTCTTTCGAGCCTTTGCATGTCCTCTGTAGACACAACCCATGTTTCACTGCCACATAGCACAGCTGTCTGCACACAACCACCATACAGTCTGTATTCCATGATGAGCAAGAAACTCTTTGCCATCAACAAAAGTAATAACTCTCTGAACTTTTACCAAAAACTTTTTATTCCAGCAACAACACTTTCAGAGTAACCTCTTCCACTGCTAATTGGATCACCTGGCTAATGGAGACTCTCTATTACCAATAAAGACACCCCTTGGACATTTGAAGAAGCTTATTTACTGTACATTCTTAGAGTTCATTGTTATTGCACATCTCCCGCTACACAGAAGCAATACTTTCTCTCTTAACTTAACTGTGAACCCACTGCACCCCTTATGTGCCCTTAGCTTGCCACTGCATACACCTAATGGAATTTCTACCAACACCTTTTCTATATATCAAGCAGGGCCATCACCCTGAAGGGATTTGTGATTTCTTCGCTGTACAAACACACACACACACACGTATATATAATATGTGTGTGTGTCAGTGTGTGTGTGTGTATTCTTTGTGATTTCATGTTATTCTCTTTCTTTAATTAACTGTGTTAATATACCCCCCCCACACACACACACACCACCACCACCACCTCCATGATGACTAGTGATAATTTCTATTTCTACATGAATTAACAGCTCTAAGAATGCAACACACGATTCATAGAGATCTGTCCATGAAATCTTTCCATGGTTTCCAGCTATAGAACGGATCCCAACCAGCCGCCATGCTTGATTGCTAAATCCACAAGTTTTTTTTTTATTCTCTCTCTCTCTCTGTTTTTTTTATTCTCTCTTATTCCTTTCTGTTGAAGAGCAGAGGCTGGAAGCATAAAAGACTTTCTCACTTTCCTGAGCATCAAACTAATACACCTGCTTGTTATTTACACACCTGTCTTCATCTTTTGTTTTTCAATAAATTTCAACTATATATATGTGTGTGCATGTGCATGTGTGTATATATATATGCATGTATATATGTATATACACATATATATATGCATGTATATATGTGTATATATATATATATATATATATATATATATATATATATATATATACATGTATATATATATAGGTATATATATATATATACAGGGTGGGGATGATATTTGAGGACACATGCATTTTTAGTCGTTACTCTATTTGACTAAATTTTATTGAGCTTCTATTTCAGAAAATAACAATGACAGGCCTCATGCTTACTAATGGAAAGAAAAGGCATGCTGTGATTGTGGCTTTCAAAGCTAAGCAGGGTGATTTAGAAATTTCTCGTTTTCTGAAGGTTGCAAGATCTTTTGTCACAAGATTCAGTTACAGAAAAAAGTTGGAAGTGTATTACCTGTATCAAAATTTAAAAATCACTCCAAACAATCTGATTCTATCAGGACACCTGAATTTATTCAGGATGTTAAGCAAAATATTGAAGACAATTCAGGAAAATCAATGAAGTCAATTGCAAAAAAATTTCATGTGTCAGGCAAAACATTCAGAAATGTTGTGCGTGAAGACATCAGATACAATATCTTATGTGATGAGAAGAGGTCAATTCATGTCAGAAAAAAAAGAAAAGAAAACCGTTTAATCAGATCCAAGAGACTTTTGAACAAACTTTAAAAAACCATCAGAAGATGGTGTGGTTTGGTTTTTCTCGGATGAGAAAATCTTTGACCAACACCAGAAAACTAACAGAAGAAATGACAGATGGCTATGTGCAGACCCTTCTGAGGTTCCAAGAGTAAAGCAAACAAAATTTCCTGGAAGTGTTGTGGTTTTGCGTGTTGTTAGCAATGAAGGACATGTGATGCCTCCTCACTTTTTTCCACAAGGCCTTATACTGCTGCGTATATTGAGCTTCTGGATAAAGTTGTTGAGCCTTGGATCAACAGTGTATGCAACGGAAGGACTGCACCATCACACAAGGCTCAAATGGCATAAGAATGGATGGCTGACAATTTGCATGATCACATCACCCCCAACATTCGGCCCCCTAATTCTCCAGATCTCAATCCACTGGACAACTATGTATGAAGCATCATTGACAAAAATGTCAATGAACACTCCCATAACACCAAAGATTTTTGAAAATCCCCATAGTTTGAGTCAGTTCCGATATGATCAAGGACCATCTAAGCCGAGCTTGTAAATGATTTCGACCCCTGCGTGGAGGCAGTTATTGATGCTTAGGGTGGTTTTAATGAAAGAAATTATTAAAACTGATTATTTGGCTTTATGTTATTTTTATTAAAAAATAGTTTTTCTATTCTGTTGTTATATAAACATTCTTTTAAAACCATAAATCTGTCCTCAGACACCATCCACACCCTGTATATTATCCGAAATGTACAGGATTAAATATCCATCACGGCTGGTCTTACCAATTGGTTTCACACAAAGAATACAATGGTGTGTTAGGTAACAATCCGATTATATAACCTAACAGTCATCAGAGTTAGCTGATATGGAAGGGAATATGACAACTGCTCTCTATTGTCAGTGGGGAATTAACATATCCAGTTTGCGGTTGCTATGAAAAAGGTGCTGAAACGAAAAAGGGCAGGGGCTTAGGGTAGGAGTTATATTCCTTGGGTGGATTCACTATAAAGCCAGTTAGAGTTATCTTGAAGTGTTTGTGGGAAATGTGTGTTAAGCGTGGTGCTCCTGTGGAGATGGAGTATGTGATATGTGTAGTGGTATCATATGTATAATTTTATGCAGGGGTGTAGGTATATAGATTTGTGTTTGTTAGTCTGTTTTCTTTCTGCATTTGTTAAGGTTGTGGGGGTTTATGTTAGTGTGTGGGGTCTATATATGTGTGGGGATACAATGCGTGTGAAGGAGCATATGTTGGGTGGGGAGACAGTTTATTTGGTGGCTGTCCACCTTGGGGTATGGGTGTGTGTTGGTGTATGCTCTGGTCAAACTCTTCACTTGGCTTAAGGGTAATGGTGGAAGGCTGAGGTTTGGAACTTGTGGTTTTAGTCATAGTGGGGTACACAGGTATGATAGGATGTACTTCCGTTCATGTGGGCAAAGATTAAACACTTCACTCCTGCTACTCAGGTAAATACCTGGACATCGGGTACCTTTTAAAATCGCCCTCTTCTCAGCCAGGCACAACCTACACTTCCTGCTGCTACTGAAGTACGGTCTACATTTCTCTAGAATCTTCCACATTACTTTGTACTTTGTCGCACTTTCTTTTGGAGACCAACACGCTTGGCCAAGGTTGTGGCGTTGAGCCTCTCCAGGATGTTAAAAGAGGATGGTTGTTAAAGTAGGTTCTGAAAGGGCCTTCTGTTGCCCCCACATACTTCCGCATGCTTGGTTGCCCATTGGGTCCTATGGCTTTTACCTCATCTTCATATACAACTGTCTCTGCGTTACAGTGGCTGTTCAACGGACATGTTGCATTACCCCCTGCATGAGCATCCTGCCTCTGCTACTAAAATCTTCTTACACTAGGTGTATGTATGTGTATATGTATATATATATATATATATATATATATATATATACCAGTACATTATGCTTATTTATGAATATATCTATAAAATATCTTATATGATTCCCTCTTCTCTTCCACAGTTACCAACAAGATTCACGAAACGATGAAGCAGTTAATTATACAATGGAGGAAAATAGTGCCGCACGGAGCATGCATGAAGGCCTCTACATCACATCACAGCTCATACCACTAAGACAACAACAGACACAACGGATTCTAAACGTTTCTCCTTTCTCCCATTGACTCTTCCAATATATGTTGTTATTATTTGGAACATTTGTTAGTTTACATGTTATTGCTCGTGACCCTTCACCTCTGACCTTGCCCCACTCCTTGGGACTGACCCATAACCTATGACCTATCACCCTTGACCTGTTACTTGTGATGCGTAAATTATGGCCTCTAATACTAAAATAGCAACATATATATTCAAAACAAACCTAACCAATTCTCCTGTGTATGTGTATGCATACACACACACACACATATATACGTATGCATTTATATATTTATGTATATATATATATACATATATATATACATATATACATGCATTTATATATATATATGTATGTATGCATGTATATATATATATATACATATATATATGTATGTATACATACATACATAAATACCTACATATATATGTGTGCGTGTTTGTGTGTGTGTCTGCGCGTGTGTGTGTGTGTAGCCATATGTACGTGAACATTATAATTGTTATCTCATTTAAAGTTATATTATTAACAAAAAACAACACCAAGTTACACCCAGATACGACCACCCACCCATAACCACCACCGCTACCATCACAACAACAACAACAACAACAGTAACAATGGAAATAAACCTTTTTATAATATTTCTGTGTTTTTATCAGTTTCTATTGAGAACAACCTTTTGAAGGTGTATTTGGGTGGGTTTGCGTTGGGGGTATGGGTTGCTACTTTGGGGTACATGCTGGTGTTGAGCAGGGTGGGGCACAGGTGTTTGGAAGGTGTGTGAATGGGAGGGTGAATGTGTAATGTGTCTCAGTGTACCTATGACAATCATTGAATGTTGTGTCAATAAAAGTGCAAGAAAGATGTCGATCATTCTGTTGTCAGCAGGTTAATGTTATCCTAGGGTTAATATCACGTGAGTCCTGTTGGTGATCACGTGACATTGTTGAACCAACAGAAAGCGCTTCTACATTGTTTTAACCGCTAGAAATAGCAGCCAGATATCTTGCCTATCACACCCTAATGTCTTTAGAAAATTGGATAATAATGTTCTAAAAACAATAACTGAAATACAGATGTGATGGGTATGGATGGAGTGGGCATGTTCATTTCAACCTCGCTTAGGGTTAAACACTAAACCATGTAGCTTAGTGATGTTTTGTGGCTGTCATGTGACCCATTGGTGTGGTATTACTGTGACAATGCAAATTACATTATAAACACGTGACTCACTTTCTGACCACGTGATCCACGACTATATTCTAACCCACGTGACTTGCTACGTTGCTGAGAGAAGTCGCTCAACCTGCTGGAAATAGAAGCCAAATTTCCTTGTAATAATACACAATCGTCTGAGAAAACAGGCACATTGAATACTGTAGTCCTAGATACACTATTCCTGGAACACATTATGGTGATCATAGTTGACACGGTTTAGTCCACGGATTATCTCAAGGCAGGTCGACCTGGGGCTAAAAAACATCTCTTAAGTTGAGGTTTCAACAATGTCAAAATAGGCAATACTAAGTTACCTCCCTTTAACTTGTTTCGTCTCTGAACGTTTCCAGAGAATATCGTCGCCGTCGCAGTGACTGACAGAGGAAAAGAAGCAGCCGTGAAATCGCCCCTCATTTCATAACTGGTACTAACTTGGATCTCTTCTTTTTAAACCCATCCTCATATCGTAGGATATGAAAGAAGAATCAAAAATATGAAACTAAATAGAATAAACGTTATCCTTTATATTTTCTCTTTCAGGACTTGTTTCACTCGTTGAACTGTGGCCATGCTGGAGTACCGTCTTTGAAGGGTTTAGTCGTCAAACAAATTTACTTGAGTATTTATTCTATAGGACTGTTTTGCTGAACCGCTAAGTTATGTGAACGTAAACAAACCAATACTGGTTCTCAAACGAAACGAACACAAACGCATGCGCACGGTGCTTGCACACAGTTTTTGTCTACGAAATTTATTCAGCTTAAAGCTTTAGTTGAAGACACCCCAGGTGCCGTACATTGAGACTGAACCTGAAATCACTTGGCTGCAAAGGAAGCTTCTTAACGGCTCATCCACGCCAGTACCTAACAATAATGATTGGATGTGTTTTTGTCTGGACGGCAGTTGGGGAAGACATGCATCTGGGATTAAACGTACAACACTTGGTCACGGCTTGGTGTCCATAATGGAGAGAAAAACATAGAATGAGTGGGAAAATTTAAATGGAATTGGATGCACAATCTCTCAATATGTCTTTAAAAGTGGAGTAGAGACAAAAGAAAAAGCGATGGGAAAAAACCTAAGACTGAACGTAGAACTTCTTGTATTTTAAAATCAAAAGTGAATGAAGGACAAAAAATTTGATATTAATAGAATGGTTATATATAGCATAATATAATATATTATGAGATGTAGGGATGTTATAACGCCGAAGCTAGATGAGAAATAATGTGGCTTCCATTGTGGATGCAGCACGATTGACCAGACATTCACTGAATGACAAGACTTTGAGAATTCTTGACAATATCGCCAAGCAGTGGACGCTTGCTTTATGGACCTTAAAAAGGCATATGAATGCATGCTGCAGGACATGCTGGAGTACGTTTTGCAAGAGCTTGAAATAAATAGGCACTTTTGGTTGCCGTGAAGTCCCTTTACTAATTCCCAGATGTTTTTGCACGGGTAAATGTTGTCAAGCCGAAATCTTTCAACGTAACTATTGGACTTCAGCAGGGCTGTGTATTGTCACCTCTCTTTTTCATAATTTTTATGAATGGGATTCAGATACGCAGCTGCTGTGGGGGTGGTATCACAATCAGTGGGTGTAGGATCAGTGAGACGATGTGTGCAGACAACACTGTGCTTCTTGGCTCCTCAGAATGTGATCCCTGGTATGCAATTAATTAGGACGCTGCTGAATGCTGCAAGGCAGGGATGAAAATTATTATCACGAAGACCGAGACCTTGGTCCTCTCAAGACCATCTTCCTAATGCCCTCTGCAAAGAGGGAAGTGAAGAGGTTTAAGTACCTTAGGGCTGCATTTACGAGTAACACGAAGCAGGAGGTCGAACTGGATGCTAAAATTTCAAGTGCTAGCACAGTAATGCACCAGATCCAGTATTCAGTTCTAAAGAGTAGAGGTTGTTAAAAAAAGCCAGATTTGCGATCTTCAATTTGGCTTGTGTGACTATACTCACTTGTGGTCATGAATGATGGGTAATGACCGAAAGAGTGTGAAGCGAATACAAGCGGCCAAAATAGGGTTCCTCTAAAGGGCCTTTGGAGAAATGTTATTCGACAGAATGCCTAGAGTAGAGATGAGGGAATCAAGTCGAGTCGCAACTTCTCCGCATCGCTCCAGGACTGCGGACATGTGGTTAGAATGCTGCAGGAAAGATTCGCAAAGTGGACTGGATTCTTCGAGCAGAGCCACCTGGCAGCAGACCTAGGGGTGAACCAAAATCGAGATGGTTGGATAAGATCCATACGCTTCAGATTCACTCTGCATTTTTGTGCCATTCAAGACACGTTACATTTCACAAACAATACACAATGCTTGCAACGAATTACAATAGCCCCTTATCTCTACGCCTGGGCCAGGCCGAGTTCGCAACCGCTAGGGATTTAATGAAGCTATCGTAGAAACGTGCTAAAGTCGGATGCCAAGTAAACTTCCTTAAACGCTGCCTAAAAAACCATCATTAATTCCCAACACTATCAGGAACATACATCTACCTACGTGCTTTCGCAGCCTTACCTTTCGACGATCACTGAAATACATACATTTGTCATCAGAAAAATCATACATCATCTGCACCACCAACTCTATGAGTACAAACGCAAATTCTCTGAAATAATATCCAGCATCACGTCAACCCCAGAACCTACACATCAAAGAACAACCGCAGCTATCGACGACCAAGAGAAGAAATGCCTCAAACTTAAATTCCTGTGGTTTTGTACCAAACACCACCACAACAACAGCTCGGCCTATTACACCGACACAGATGAACCCTAACATCGGGGACACCAACACACCCTCAACAACGAAAGCCCTGGTCTCAGACTTGAGTGGGTCACTCTCTCATGAAGAACTAGAATTCCTCAGTCTGGGCCCTAAATTTATCTAGACCCAACAGCCGAAATTCTTACTCAACCTGGAAGCCAACTTATGCCGAACAGCCCACCAACTCAAATGGCTGTCGGTAATAAAGAGCAACAGCAACAACAACACACTCGGCACATTTCCCACACACCAGCCAGACCACCCGCTCCACCCACCCCCAGCCAATCGAGAACTCAACCACAAACTATTTAGACTGAAACAGTCCAACATCTTAAGGAAGGAATCGAAAATAACATCAACCTTAAGCAAGGAACAACATGAAACATCGACAAAATTAAAAAAACAAGAACCTCATCTACTTACCATCAGACGGCGGGAAAGGAATCTGCGTGATTTCTTGCGAAATTTATGATAGACTTGCACTAGAAGATCTAAGCAATGACAGAGTATATTACGAAGTGATGGATACAACCTCGACCAGGGTTGAGGACCGAACTAACACCGCCTGGACTGACATTTGTAGATGGAGACAACTACATAACAAATACAAGACCATCTGTATCACAAAGAACAGTAGATTACCTTGATTCTACCACCTCATTAAAACACACAAAAATAGTGACGCGATCCAGATTAGAACCATCGTCTCCAGCGTGGAAGGACCTCTATATAAAATACCCCAGCTCCTTTCCCGCATCCAGAAACCCATACTCTCCGCCTTTCCTGGACATGTCATGAACTCCGGCGAAGTCATAAAAAAACTGCGCCAACTGCCCTCAGACCAACTCAAACAAAACAGATACAAGACTCGCTAATAAAATATTAATTTTGTTGTATCACGAGAGGGTCATCACACAAATATTTCACTTCTTTATTACTCATTTGTAGATTTGTTAATAAGTAGTGTGTGTGAGTGTGTGTGTGCGTGCATGTATGCATACGTGCAAATATGTGTCTGTGTGCGTGAAAAAGTACATATACGAGCGCATGGCTGCGTGGTAAGAAGTTTGCTTTTCAACCACATGGTTCTGGGTTCAGTCCTACTGCACGACATCTTGGGCAGGTGCCTTCCACTATAGTCTCAAGCCAACCAAACCCTTTTCATTGGATCTGATAAACAGAAACTGAAAGAAGCCCGTCGTTTCCATTTTCCTGAGCGCCTAATAATAATAATACTGTAATTGTTCCACATGTTGTTGTTTTTTCTGTTTTCCCGTTTGGATTAACCCTATATATATATATATGTATGTATGTATATATATATATATTATATATATATATATATATATATATATGTATGTATGTATATAACCATGTGCGTTTGCATCTTTGAAACTTAGCGGTTCGGCTCAACAGACTGATAGAATAAGAACCAGGATTAAAAAATAAATACTGCAGTCAATTCATGGAACTAAACTGCTTTAAGGCTGTGCTCCAGCATGGCCGCAGTCAAATTCCAGAAGCAAGAAAATGATGCGCCCGCGCGCGTATATACATGCACTCATACATCAAACATACTTATGAGTGTCTGGTTGCTTTTCTGTATCTACGTATATGTATGTATATGAATAGTTATCGTGGCTTTGAGCATGACTTCGCCAATCATCCCTCGAACATCGATTAACATCTGTGATATATCGATCAATTGCTCAGGTGAAAATGTATCTACGAAGGGAGGTAACTTAGTAGTTATTTAAACCTATCAGGGGAGATAACTTAGTGATCTCACTGAAAGGAATTTGTATCTTGTAAGTTTGTAGAACTGAGGTCCTTGTTTAACCCTTTAGTGTTTAAACCGGCCAAAATTCGCCAGTCATCCACGGCGTAATACATTTCATCTTACAAGGATCATTGGAGGATATTTATCTGTCACCACTAATTATTTCTTTCTCTTTTACTAATATTTTTGCATTTTCATTTAGTAAAACTTGCTTTTACCACATAAATATCGCAGTTTTTTAACAAAACTTCGACAATTACAGGCGATTTTCATCGAGTTTATTCATTGCTTCGTTGCTTCTTCCATGGCGAAAACGTTCAGGTAGTCTCTGCATAATTCGCGAGGGGTGAATATCACAAAGTATTTTTGTCACAAAGTACCAGCGTGTCAGTTTTCAAGTGAATGTGGACACTGTTCCTTGAAATATATTCTCGACAAATACATAATACATTTATTACACATAGAAACAGTGCTGCAGAAACACTGCCAGATCAGACTGGAGCCTGGTGCAGCCCCTGGCTTCCCAGACCCCGGTCGAACCGTCCAACCCGTGCTAGCGCGGAAAACGGACGTTAAACGATGATGATGATGATGATGATGATGATGATGATGATACCCCATTGGATGAAGAGTATTGACCCAAACGACCGCCTTTTCCTAAACAACTTCTTTTAACCATTTATCAAATCAAACTTTCCACACAGCTTCCTTTCTCCCGAATTCTCTACAAAAGATGAAAGGAATGGTAGGTTTTTGTTGCATCCCAGTTATTTTTCTTTTATAAGAAATTCCAAAAAAGGTGGGAAGCCATTTTGGTATAAGGAACAATGGAGAAGTAAAAATGAAGACGAATGGAATGATTTTAATTTTAGACTTGAAAGAAGGAGGAGGATTCCAAAGTCTGGCAGTTTGAAGGGAAAATGCTACAACCATAAAAAGAGTTCCTTACTCCTGGAAGCTCAACAGCATTTGGATGAAGACACTGCGAGTTTGAGTCAGGTGAGATGGCACAAACTGATTTGGAACTCTTTGCAATGAGTGGATAATTAGCAAACCACAGTGGTGGGTACTGCCCTGATGGTTTACATCCTGTTGTGCAATCCCCTGGACCAGTGGTTCCCAAACTTTTTAGAGTCGCGACCCACTATTAATCACACCAGTTTGTGACGACCCACTTAACTCTACTGATTAAAAACATTAATGAAATTAACAAATTCATCTCAGATTACATCTTCAGTGAGGCCTGTGAGAAGGATGAGCCTGTTTCTTGCTACGCTCAATAATAGAATTAACATCAGGTTCAATGTGTGATAGTTTCAGGCGTAAAGAATTTGAGAGCTGCAGTTTATTTAGATATTTGCTTTTTAATTCCAGCCATTGCTGAAAATCCAGCTTCACAAATATAAGATGACCTGAAAGGGAGAAGTACTTTTAATGCTTCGGTGGAAATGACTGGGTACGAGGTTTGAAGAGACGCCCAGAACTGCACCAATTTTTGGGTGTGAAAAGTCATTTTCAAGGAAGAGTCTTTGGATAAATCGATAAGTTCCTCATCGGCTTTTGTTGATATTCCAGTCGTCACGTCAGGCTGAAAGGGGTTCATAATCCATCTTTTCTGTTGCATAGTATTCATCTCTTTATGAAAATAAAATTCAAAACTTTCATTTAACCTATTCAAGTGTTCAGATATCTCAATGATTATTCCATCATCAACTTTTGCTTTATTCTCCATTACAAATGTTTCAAAACAGTCATAATTTCGGTTGTTAATACGATTTTTCCACAAGACAAGTTTTTTCATAAAACCTCGAATTTACTCATGAATTGCAAATATACTGATACATTCTGTTCCTTGTAAATACAAATTCAGGTCGTTTAATTTCGAAAAAAAATCTGCCAAATACGTAAGCCTCAGAACAAATTCTTCGTCGTGCAAATATTTCGCAAAATCGCTTTTATCTTCTAAAAATATAGCTACTTCTTTGCGGAGTTCTGCAAATCTTGTTAACACTTTTCCCCTAGAGAGCCATCGTATTTCTGTGTGCAAAAGAAGTGATTCATGATCGCTTCCCATCTCTTCGTACAACTTCTCAAATATGCACGATTGCAAAGGCTTTGACTTAATAAAGTTCACTATTTTGACTGAAGTATTCAAAACATTTTCAAAATTATCAGATATATGTTTTGATACTAACGCTGCCCTGTGAAGGTTACAGTGAGTCCATGATGCATTGGGATTAAGTTCAAGTATTCTGGTCACCACACCACTATTTCTACCGCACATAGCCCGTGCGCCGTCTGTACATATTCCGACACATTTATGCCAATCAAGATTTTTTGCTCTAATATAAGTATCAACTATATTAAAAATTTCATCGCTGGTACTTCGACTGACAGGTTCACAGAACAACATATCTTCATGAGGTACAAAGTTCCATATGTAGTGTACAAAAACAAGTAGCTGGCACAAACCTTGTACGTCAGTAGATTCATCGAGTTGTAAAGAAAAAAAAAAGACTTCCACGAATCCATTCAATAACTTGATTTTCTACCCATTGAGACATTTCATCGATTCTACGCATGACTGTGTTATTAGAAATAGAAATTGATTCAATTCTTATGTTAATGACATAGATGCCAACTTAAAGAATGCCACAGTGCTGAAATATGCAGATGACATCAAGCTGTACCTCGAAATAAAGAGGTCAAATCCTGTACACTATGGATCTCTATTGCAAGCAGACCTGGACACAATGCAGCAGTGGATCATGGACTGGCAACTCAAGCTGGCTGTGGACAAATGTACCACCATGCATTTTGGGAGGAGAAACCCAGCGTCCACCTACTCCCTCCACAACACTAGTCTCAAAAAGTCTTCAAGTGAACGTGACCTGGGTGTTATTGTCGACAGTGATTTGCGTTGGACAAAACACATCGCTAAAATTATCAAGAAGGCTGAGGGTGTCTTGGCATCACTCACCAAATCCTTTGTGAGCTGCTCTCTGGCTATCTATCTGTGGCTTTATATAGCTATGGTAAGACCTCACCTGGAGTTTGCATCACCGGTCTGGAACCCCTATCTTGCCCAGGACGTCAATCGTCTGGAAGCTGTTCAGCGACGTGCAACCAAAAGAATACCCTCCATCAGGCATTTGCCATATCCTGAACGCCTTACTTCCCTGGGCATGGACACATTGAAACTCCGACGTCTGGCAGCTGACTTGGCAGACACCCATAAAATTATCAACCATCGCACAAACAATAACTCTGAGCACCTCTTCAAACTCCACCCATCTAACACCCGTGGACATATTTACAAAGTAAGAAAACAGCACAGCTCCCATGACTTCAGGAAACATTTTTTCACGCTGAGAGTTGCTGAAGCGTGGAACAAACTGCCGGCATCGGTTGTTAGTTGTCGGAGCACTGCATCCTTCAAAACTTCCATGCTTCCTGAGATTCGCCAACACTACACTTGATTTTCTCCACTCCATACACACACAAACATGTATCTGACTCATACATTGTTCACTTTCCACACATTTCTACATTGCTGCATGTACTTTATATGCACTTTCTGACAAGTTGTGGTGCACCTGAGCACTGTATACAATAATTTCATTATTATTATTTTAAACTGATCCAGTAAGACACGTACAAAGACTTTTCATTTGCTTTGGTGTAATGATGCTTAATGCTCTGTCCTATCTCTAACTTGGTTAACAATCGCTCAAAAAAATCGAGAGCTTTGTCTTTTAAGTCGGAGTGCTTAGTCTCAAGATGACGACGCAGTTTGTTTGGACGCATGCTCTCGTTTGCAAGTTGTTCATAACAAATGATGCAACGTAGTCGTAGATCTTCTTCAACTCCATTCCATGTAAATCCCTTTTTTAAGTACTCGTAATCATACTTTCTTAATACTTTTCTTCGCTTTGACTGGCTTAGTTTAGATTGATTGGGCTTTTCTTCGTTTCGATTCACTGAAGATTCATCGTCATCAACTGACTTTTTTAACCATTTATCCATAATATAAAGGACTGAGTAAATACGAAAAAATCGAATTTAGAAGGACAGATAATTTCAACTTACCAAGAGATTTGACAGAATTAAAATACAACGTTTTGGATCATGCGAACTTCTACAATTAATGATAAACGTCATTTCAATCGATGTGATGCTATTTAAACCGTTTATCTGATAGACTCTATTGATCTATCTACCGTCTAGCTGCTGTCTATTCCAATCATTTCATAAATAAGACATTATGGATTTCACTAGTAAGTTTATAAATTATTTAAAAAGTATAGGAGTGATCACCAAGAGGCCAATGAAATGATTGGAATAGACAGCAGCTAGACGGTAGATAGATCAATAGAGTTCAATTCAGTGCCAGGCTGCTCGGAGTGACATTTAGGAAAGACTTGAGCTGGTTCCACACCATGATCTGGAGTGGCACCCATGTCTGTTATTAGAAACCTAAGTCTGTTATTAGATGGGTAATTGTTGACCGAATTAGAAATAGACGAGGAGTCTCTTCAGCTGTTGGTCCCACGGGCTGCCAGTGAGATTCTTCTGCCAGAGGACAGTGACTCTACAGATAGCAATACCAAACATGATATTGGTTACACTGGTATGAGGTGGCACTCTTCCCTTCAGGATGTCTTCAATTGTCAAAGGGTAGATATAGGATCCTATCATCATCTCATGGTTGGTAAGATCCTCTTGAAGCTGAAGAAGAACAAGACGATTAAGTATGGGAGGCCAGGTGCCATAGAGAGACTTAAAGGTCTCGGCATTTCAGAAATCAGGAACCATTTCTAAGGATTATAGAAGGCATGGAATCTTGGATACCAATGGCAGTTGTTCATCAAAATCATCAGAAATGGTGCAGATATTGTCATGAAAAGAAGAGGAAATGGTAAATCAGCAGTTTCTCATAGAACTCTATAGATGCCAAAAGGAAAGTCAAGAAGAGAAGAGATCAGACCAGAACAACTGAGAAAGGAAGAGAAGTAAATGAGGGATAGAAATCCTTAGACAGAGATGTGAAGAAGTTTAGAAGGAAAACGAAGGTGGTTAAAAGTTGGGCAGTAAAGGCAAAAAGAGCAGCAGAATGAAATGAGTCTAATGCACTGGCAGGGAATGCTCAGAGAAGTGTTTGGTGGGCAAAATGGGTTTAGTTTATTAATCAGGAGTAGAAACAAACTGACAAAAAAGTGTTTTGATCACTTCTATGTCACCTCACACCACAGCAGTCAAATTGAAGAAGGAGTCACACATCAGCTGAGGAAGAGTTATTTCATAATCTCCAGGGTTATTACTGTTATCCAATGCCTGAAAAGCAACAAAATAGTAGCAGGGATTAGGGAGATTTCTGTCAAAGTTCTGAAACATGGTAGAGATGTTATAGTGGGATAGTTCACTCCTTTGTTCAACATGATCTGGTATGAAGAAGATGTTCAAGGCTGACTGTGGCTGTCGAGTAATCATAACAAAAATGGTCGTCCTAGGGATTACAACCACAGGTGAGAGACCGCCCTGCAGTTGATGCTAGGTAAGGTAATCTGTCTGGTTATCCTGAATTGACTCAGAGTGGAAGTGAAACTAATTTCTAGAAGAACAAGTTGACTTTCAAAGAGGAAGGTCTTATGCTGGATGAATCTTTACACAACAAAACATGGTCAGACAATGCAATGATTCTCAAATGCCTTGGTGGAAACACTATTCCTTCAAAAAGCTCTTTATAGCATCATGTGTCATCATGGGAAATAGTAGGTCTGTATGGGAACTCTTAGAAATATATCAATATCAAGTCCATCTATTGTCACACCAGGTGTTGTGCCAGGATAAATGAAGGCAATAGGAAGATGTTTGGCTCAAGACAAGTATTTTTCAGGGCTGCATCCCCTCGTCTTTCCTATTTCTTGTTGACATCAATTTCATTTTGAAGTTGGCAATATGTGATACATTCTTTGGAATCTGATAGAATGGTGAAAGGTTGTGAAATACAATCAAGAGTTACATCCTGAAGGGTGTACAAGAGATGATGACCATCTTAAGAGAAATCCTAAAGAAGATTGTCTTGTACATGAGCTGTAAGAAAACCAAGGACATATCTACTGGCCATCATCACCCATCACAACTGGTTAACATTGACTTGCATGTATCAATCCCTTTCCATATATTTGAAGTATCAGTTCTAAAAGTGGTGTTGCAGGAGTGAAAGCAGAAACAGAGCTTAGTAAGGCTGTGAGGGTGTTCCAACAGCTTAACCTTTAGCATGCTGCATTTTCTCTAGAATTGCCTCCCCTGTTACTACAGGGGAAGAAAACTCATGTGGTGATATGATGCACCTACAGTGTGCTAAATGTTATTCTTGTATAACACAATCAGCAATCCATGCTCTCAAGTTCCATCTCGTGTTATGTTTGCATGAAAGCCTTGGAAAGGTACAACCAACAAAATAGGCAGCAAGCTAAATACTTTCCATTGGCAATACACCGGAAGCATAGTGGGGATTCCAAGGATCAAATATATTAGCAACAAAAAATTGGTGAGGAGAATGGGTCTGCTTCTTGCCAACAACAGAAGAAGTGTAAGACAGAGTCTATGAGTGTTGAAATATGGATCAGTTTACAAAACCATGGGTTATAGTAGTGAAGGGGGTCAAGGAAAAGTGTGGAAGGGCACAGAAACATGATGGAAGATGTTCACGGAAGTGAGGCAAGGGGCAGATTTCTTGAAGTGATGCAATTGTTGTCTTATGAGCCACAGAACACAGAATGAGCTAAGGACATACATATGAAAATAAATAGAATTTCAAGATAAAGTGGTGGTATATTGTCAACTTAAGGTGACAGTCCAATGAAAGGGAATAATACTACTGCTATTTAGCCCTAGGAAGCATCGCTTCCTGTCAGCCTTGACACATTTAAGCACCTCCACCCAGCTAAGCCTGTCATCAGAGACTAGTTTCTGAGTCATTGCTCATCATCAGTCTGGAGTAGCTTGGCTTGTGAGCTGTCGATGTCTATCTGCCTCTGTAAGCATATAATAATTCTAGTGAAAATACATTCACTGATTTCAAAAATCTCTCTAGACATCTACAAATAATGCAATTCCCTTTATATTACATCAAATTTATAAATATAATATCATATAATGTGGTGAGGCAACTTCAGCAGAAATACTTGGCCAAAAATAAACCTTTGTATCTGGCTTTTGTTGACATGAAGAAAGCCTTTGACAGGGTCCCCCGATCCCTTACCTGTCGAGCAAAATCTAAGGATAGATGAGTGGTTAGTCAGAACTGTACAGGTCATGTACAGGGATGCTGTTTGTAAGATGAGTGTTGCCAATGAGTATAACAAGGAGTTTAGCATATAAGTAGGACTCCACCAGTGTTCGGTTCTTATTTGTCATGGTCATCCAACCTATAACTGAGGAATTTAGGACTGGCAGCCCTTGGGAACTCCTCTATTTTGATGAGCTTGTTCTTATTGTTGAACCACTACCAGAACTAGAGAAGAAATTTCAGGTATGGAAGCAAGGTCTGGCATCAATGGGCCTTAGAGTTAATTTAGCAAAAGCCAAAGACTTGATAGGTAGGAAAACAGATGAATCACAGATTCCTTCAAGGAGATGTAGAAGAGGTGTTGGAAGAAACTTCAGATGGTGTACTCAGTGCAAGCTATGGACACATGAGAGGTGCAGCAGTATCACTGGAAGACTAACACAGAAAGTGGACTTTACATGTGGCAAAAGTGCAGGTACACTAAACACCAGGAATGTCCAAAAACAGACTCCCTCAAATGTCAGGGGGTATCCTTAGAAGTAGTAGACAGTTCCCATTACGTAGGTGACCAAGTTAGCAGCGGAGAAGTTGTTCTGAAAGCATAGCTGCTAGAATACGAATAGGCTTGGTAAAGTTCAGAGAGCTGTTACCTTTGTTTGTAATGAAGGGCCTCTTCCTCAGAGTGAAAGGTAGGTTGTATGATGCTGGTGTATGAACAGCTATGCTACATGGTAATGGGACATGGGTTGTGACTACTGAGGATATGGAAAGGCTTGAAAGAAATGAAGCCAGAATGCTCTGCTGGATGGGTAGTGTCAGTGTGCATATACGAAGGAGTGTAAGTGAGGAAAACTCAGTATATGGGGTATCAGATGTAGTGTGTTAAGAGAGAAAACTGTGCTGGTTTGGCCATGTAATGTGTATGAATGAAGGCAGTTGCATCAAGAGGTGCTGATCTCTAATTGTAGAGAGAACATGTGGAAGGGGTAGACCTAAGAAGATGTGGGACGAACGATCTGTAAATGTCGGGACTCACAGAGGGGATGACAGGAAACTGTGACACCTGGTGGTTTGCTGTGCTTGAAAAGACAAATCAAGCTAAGTAAGATGAAGGCTGTCCTCGCATACAGGCATGTCCCCTGCATCCCTGTCCAGCTGAGCATTCCTAACCTTGCAGGGTCATGGGAGCTGGTACCATGTAAAAAGCACCCATACCAGTGCCACATAAACACACCTGTGCTGGTGCTATGTAAAAGCACCCGACACACTCTGTAAATTGGTTGGTGTTGGGGGGGGGGTGCATCCAGCCATAGTAACCATGCCAACAACATGGAGCCTGAACAGTCCTTCAGCTGGTCAGTTTCTGTCAAACCATCCAACCCATGCCAGCATGGAAAACAGATGTTAAATGATGATGATGTATGCATGCATGTAAGTATAATTTTAAGGGTCACATTAACTGTTCTTCTGTCTGTATCCAGTATGGGAAATATTTCCATGCAACCCACGAAATATCTACACACCATTCCCCTGCACATCATACGCCAACACAAGGTACATGTGTCCACCTCAACATTTGAACCACTGATGACAAATGAACCTGGTCTCTGAAATAGCAGGTAACAGGAACAGAACACAATGGAAAAGTTATTTCTAAATACACGACATCTGAATTATAGATGGAATTGTCAAGGATGGATTCTACTTGACCAAGAATCTATTGGATCAGCCTGAACTATAGATATAATACACCAATAAAAACACCATGTCTATATCTAAATATATATACTATATTATATATATATGTACATGTATATATATATCTATCTCTCTCTGTCTCTGTCTCTCTCTCTCTCTCTATATATATATATATATATATATATAGTTAATCCAAACATGAAAACACAACAATGCGAGGACGTGGAACAAGTATAGTGTTGTTAGACACTCAGGAATGGGAGGAAAGAAGGAAAATTTAACGTTTCGAGCAGAGCTCTTTGTCAGAAACATAGGAAAAGGAAAGATCAAAGGAAGGGAAGACGGAGGAAAAAAATCAGCAATTGTACAAAATGTGGTCACATTTTGAATCAATATATATATATATATTATATATATATATATATATATAATATATGTATACTCACACAAACATCTATATATACATAAATATGCATATAAACATATATATATATTTATGTGTGTGTGTGTGTGTGTATATATATATATATATATGTTTGTGTGTGTGTGTATGTATATATATATATGTGTGTGTGTGTGTATACATATATATATAAATATATATATACATACATGTATGTGTGTTCATATATATATATACTCACCCACATATATACATATATATAAGGTCTAGCTCCCCACTTTAGGATTAAAAGCTATATCAACCACTGAACTGGACAGAACAGCATAATACCAAAGATACCCTCTTCTTTATCTCAGTTAAGGACCCAGTATTGCAACAGCTTGGGATTCAGGGGACCACAACTGCTTAACATCCTGTCACGGTATCTACGAGGTTTACAAGATGTAGATGGGGAAATGTTCAAAAAGCACACGGACCGATTTTTATCTGAAATCCCAGATGAGACCACGTTGCGGCAAGAGGCACAAAAAAGAGCAGTTTAATCCAACTCGCTTCTTCACCTAAAACAGTATCGAAAGAAGATCCCAAAACAATGAAAGTTGGTGCTCCAGCATGGTCTCAGCCCCTAGCTGAAATGAGTAAAAGTATATATATGTGTGTATATATTATTATATATATATATATATATATATATATATATACACACACACACATATATATACACACACATACACATAACTATATATATATATATATATATATATATATATATATATATATACATATATATATATGAGTGGAGAGCTGTAATGTTCCCTGGCATTAAGGGCATTGTGAAAGGTGTGGTTGGAGGCCCTAATGACAGAGTTCGTTTACAGGGCTTTGAGAAACTGAAGGAGCATTGCAGTAAATGTGTGAATCTGAGAAGGGAATATGTTGAATAAAATCATAATTCACTGATAACTGACCCTTCTGTATGTTTTTTACGCAAAGCCAGGAATATTTCAGCACCCACCTCATACATACATACATACATATATATATATATGCATATTACACACAATCTACTCAGAAGAAATTCAAACTAACCGCATAACAAATTAATGCCTACACACAACACAGCCTAAAACTAACTCTCGTGGCACCTGACTACCGTCTATTTCAGTAGAGTATAGTAGCACTGTGAATGTGTGTGTGCAGCAGACTACAGCAGCAGAAACAACAGCAGCAGTAGTTACAGCCTGAGATCCACATCTCTACTACCACACACGCACACACACAGAGTGACACACCACTAGACACTCCCTCACACACTGTCACACTGATTATGGATGAGACAATGGAGGTAAGTCTACATCTATCTTCTTTCATTTCCCATCTTTCCTCTTTAATATCATGTGAAAATATATAAGAGACAAGAGAAAACCAAAGGGACATTCAGGGAAACACCCTTATATCACTCACAAATATCAGCAAATGTTTTACTCACAACATACAACTTCACTGGGCAAAATACTAACTATTATAATTATTATTAGATTATTTAACAATCCAGTGTCATCTCACAAATATTCTGGTTCTATATTGATAGAGTTTATAATAATTGTTATTGTTTTAGTCTCCTATGTTGTTGGTTAGGTGAAATTAGATGCAAAGTTTGTCTCACTAAATCTCATTTCTCAGGAAATCTCCATTTTGTCTTCACAACATTCCGTCTCTTCTCTTTAGCCAGATTATTTCATTTGTAGATTTCCTGCAGACACTCTAACAATATATCATTATATTCCCAGAAATATTTCTTACTTAATATTTCTCTATTCATTTTATCATATCACAATGTATAAATGATGTTCTAAAAGCATTTATAGAAACGATTTAACGAAGGAGGTCTTCATAATGAATCTATAATCACAGAGTAGCAGATATCGTTCTGATGTCAGACATGGTTGTTTGAGGGATTGTGTGAGCAATTTGTTGTGGAAAATATATTTTAGTGTCAAAGTGAAGACAACAAGACATAGAAATACAAGTGGATCTTTTTTTTCTGTGGTGTGTGTGGATTAGTAATGTTCAAAATAATAATAATATTAATAATAATAGCCATTCGTTAGACACATTGTTGTATATTGTGAATAGCAGCAGACATTTTGCTGTGATACAGAGTCATTTGGTGATTAAATTTCTTGTGGAAATATATATATATATATATATATATATATCTGTGTTTGGTTCTGTCAGTATTTATTGTTTAAGATATTGTACAGTGTATATATTAACATTTCAGCATGAGCAATATGTTGTATATTGTTAATTTAGTTTATAATCACTGGTGTATATATTTTTAAACATGGCTATATAATGATGAGAAATCTTGCTTGTTGAACCTTTTCTTTCTGTTGTTCTTCAATTTCTTATATACACTCGTCATTATCTTTCACTAATTATATATTCGTTTGTGAATCAAAAAGTGTATGTTTGGAGTTATTCTCTATTGAAATTTGTAAATTTGTTGAAGAGTCTGCCGTACAGAATGTATATTTACTGTGTATAATGTTTAGAAGTGAGTGTATACATTAATTCTCCAAAACTATATCTGTGAGACGACTAACTATATAAATACACACACATACATATATAAATATACATATATATATATATATATATATACATACATACACACAGAACATTCTCAATGAATGTGATTCATCTCTCATATAAGTATAATGGTTCATAAGAATTGTTATAAATCTGTATCTGCCAAAACTACACTTGTCTGTTTGTCTGTCTGTCTGTCTTTCTCTCTCTCTCTCTCTCTCTCTCTTTCTCTCCTTCCCTTCTCTCGCTCTTTCTCACATGCACACACACACATTCTTATTTCTATAACATGGAATACAGTATCGTTGTTATATTTCAATATATTTTAGGACCATTTCCAACGGAAGGGACCAAAACACTGAAGCCCAACTCTGTTCTCACCAAAATGGGATGACTTTAAGTTATTAACTTGAAGAAATCCTGTCTTTTAATTTGGATATTGAAGAATTCCTACTTTTGGTAAGGTTTTCTGATTTCTGTAAAAGATTTGTTATATAGAACATTATTGTTCAATACAGTTTTAAATGTATTTAGTTTCTGAAATGAGATCTTAATTTTCCTTTCAAGTCTAGATTAATTAATTATAACTGTTGTTAATATATTATAAATAAATTTATGACACTTTTTTCATCTGTAAGAGAGTAAAAGGGGCCTATTTAAGGGTTAACTTGCACTTATATATGAGTACCTTTACAAAGAAAAGATAGATGCACGGAATAACAGAAAGAGAGAGAGAGAGAGAGAGAGAGAGAGAGAGAGAGAGAGAGAGAGAGAGAAAGAGAGAGAGAGAGAGAGAGAGATAGGTAACCATCATCATCGAATTTTGATGCTGAATGAAAAATGAAAGGATAGCTTGCAATGTCCCTACAGTTAAATATCCGCAGTTCTGTTACTTCATGGAAAAGCTAGTGAGCAGAAAAAGATGACGATATCAACATTTTAAAGAAAATATCCAATGGAGACAAGAAATTTCTGACTATAATATTCCAAGTCTCCAACTCTGAAGCTAAAATAAGGGAGATAATAAAACATTCTACGCACCATAAATGCAGTTACCTCCCGTTACTATTTTGTCTAACTTTACTTTAAGGAAGTATTCAAGACTACTTCGAAAATGTCAGAAATTCTTGTCAAATACCCTATTTCACACTTTCTTTTAACAAACCAAGAATAAATATCCCTTCTCTTGATAGAAGAGAATTTAGGGTACGAAACACTTAAAATAAAGAAACTTTGAACTAAACTTAATGTCCCATAAATATTAACACCTTTCTTTCATATCTCCCATAAAAGTTTTGAAATTTTAAACAATTTCAACAAAAGATTCTTTCCAAAACCTCAAAATTTCAGTGAAATATTTCAATAAAAATATTCTATTTTCTTCTTTAATTTCAGATAAACTCACAAGATATGATTTAACATTCTGTGATGGAAGTAGGCTGTGTGTGGAATACATACTTACTTGCAAATGTCCTCAATCTATTACTACACAGTTGTGTCTGTGTAGATCTGAGCTATCATGTAGAAGAAGAAAGCAGTCCCTTTACTTTTGTTGGGGATATTGCTGCTGACACACAGATGGAAGAAACGGACTCTCTTGTGGGAAATAACTTCATCACATACAACCAAATGCAACAGCAATGGACAGAGAATTCACATTTATTCAATGTCACACAAGATGGTAAATTGTACACGGCTCAAACATTGGATGCTGAGAAACTGTGTACATATGAATCAGAGTGTGTTAGATACATCAAAGTTGCTGTACATAGAAGGAAGACATTTTTGAAAATTATTAAAATTAAAGTAATTATAGAAGACATTAACGATCACAGCCCTGAGTTTCCTCAGACACAACTGAATATTACATATGATGAAGATGATGGAGAAGGAGCCGAAAGATTAATTCCCGAAGCCTTCGACAAAGATGTTGGAATGGAAAACTCAGAAGTTACATACAAATTGAAGAAACAATTTAGTGATCCATTTATATTGTCTGTGAGGAAAACTATCACTGGAGGGGCAAAGATAGGAATTGTTCTTGGAGACAAACTAGACAGAGAAATACAAGATAGTTACAATCTAGAAGTGATAGCTAATGATGGAGGACAACCTTCAAAACAAGGAATTCTACATGTTCATATAAAAATAATTGATGTGAATGATAACTCACCAGTTTTTTCAAAACATATTTACAATATTTCCATCAAAAATACACATCCTAACAACAACCCTATTTTGACATTGTCTGCAAAAGACCCAGATTCTGGCAATAATGGTAAAGTGTCTTATTTTATGAGTTCAAAAACACCAGAACGCACAAGAAGACATTTCAGACTGAACCAACAGACTGGGGAATTATTTGTAGAAAAACCATTAACATCACAAACAAAGAATATTCTCAAGATGTATGTGGAGGCCAAAGATGGTGGGAATCCATCCTTAAATTCCTTTGCCATTGTACGGGTGAATATTCTCAATGAAAAGAACCATCCCCCCAAAATAGGGATCAATTTTGTGTCTGAATTGAAGAAGGACACTGCAGCTATTTACGAAGGAACTAAAGTGGGCAGTTATCTTGCTTATGTGAATGTGGTGGACAATGATTTTGGAGCAAATGGAGAAGTGAGTTGTAAATTAGAACATGATAAAGTTGTCCTCTCACATTTAGGATCAAAGGAATACAAGATTACTCTGAAGAAACCACTTGACAGAGAAAAATTAGACCATTTTAACATGAGAATTGTGTGTGAAGACAATGGAAGCCCTGCTTTGAAGACGGAGAGAAAGATCTCAATCCAAGTAATGGATGTGAATGATGTGCAACCGCAATTTACCAAAGATACATTCCACTTCCTCACCTATGAGAATGGTAAAGCAAACTTTCCTATAGGTTTTATCAATGCCACTGACCCAGACCTGGCAAGTGCTGGTCAATTGACGTTCTCACTGTTGAGTAAAGACAGAAATAACATACCGTTCCAGGTGAGTGATTATGGTTTTATTACCAGCAACATACCATTGGACAGAGAAGAAGAAGACATGTATAAGTTTGAGGTTTTTGTCAAAGACAATGGTAAACCGTCGTTGAATAACACAGCGAATGTTGTTGTTGAGGTTTTAGACAGAAACGACAATAATCCGTATTTCATCTACCCTACAACTGACCCTTTCCATATCAATGTCCACTACCACCCGCAAAGTACCAATGCCATCACTGTGATTAGAGCGTCTGACAGAGACAGTCATTTAAATGCGTTCCTCAAATATGGAATACTTGACGGTAACAATAAACGCTTGTTTACACTCAACTCTTTAACTGGTCAAATGTCTTTCTCGCGTGCACCTCATCTCAATGATGCTGGCTCATACGAACTGGTGCTTGTGGTCAAGGATTCTGGAAGCCCAGTGTTGTCAGCCACAACTACTGTGTCTTTGTCATTAAGGGTCACTAACAAGACATCAGCACCGATGCCGACTGTCCACTTAGAGAAGAACAGAACACTGGACGTACCATTATTGATTATCCTTGTAGTAGCAGCTGTAATAGTAGCTGTGGTGATTGTAGTGTCGATCACACTGTGTATTGTGAAATGTAGCAGTGGTCAGTCTCGCTCTGCCAAGAACACTAGGAAAGGTGTTAATAGGTCAGCTATATGTAACAGAATTGATCAACCATTACCGTGTCAGAGCAGCAGTATTCCTGGTACCCCAGTGAGGTACTCTTCAGAGATGAATAATAGAAACATGCCATTTGTGGAATGTAAGGAAGATTTCTACCCGCAGTATGAGTCTCAGATTGATTGGTCAAACGTGGGTTCCTTGGAAAAGAGTCCACCCAATACAATATTGGTAAGTATAATTTTACAAAAAAACACCTCATTAACACCACCACCACAGCCACTACATCCATTGCATGTCACCTTGGAGAACTATCTACTACTATAGACTTGAGTCGACCAAAGACTTGTGAGTAGATTTGGTTGAAAGAAACTGAGAGAAGCCCCCTTTTATATGTATGTATATATTAATATGTGTGCATCTTTGTGTCTTGATCTGGTGAAACAAATCGCATGAGCCCAGTAGTTAGCAGGATTTATCTGGATTTACCTTCTCTTAGACGACCTGCTAAAGAGCTGAAGGGTTTCATCTGCCCTGGGCTTGTTATGATGTCTGTAAATTATCTCGATGCCATTCCATGAAATGCTAATTAACCCATGATCAAAATTTAGGTGGGTGCTACTACCTGGGGTCAGAGTAGATCTGGTAACAATAGAGGCTAAGAAATAGTCCCACACTTCTCAAAACTGGAACTTCTGAAGAAGGCCCCCTCTAACCGATGTACTTTCAAGACAAGACAAAGGCCTCTAATACATTGGGTCACCATGAAAGCTGTCAGATATATTGTCTGGCATACATTTGAGGTGACATACTTGATTCAATGTTCTGTTAAACTCTTTCTCTCTTTCTTTCTCCATTCCAGTTACCAACAAGAATTAAAAAGTAAAACCACATTTCTGCCAAGGAAAAAAGATATTGTTACACAGACAGACTCTGGAATATTCTGTGAGGATCTTACCATCTTACCATAGTGGAATATTTGATGGACACATTCTTAACAGCACACACTAGAATCACAAACACAGACACACATAAGACTGTAGTAGTACACACACACCTACACACATTACATCAATGCACACACAGAAAGACACATTAACACATTCATACAAATTTTCACCCTATGTGTATACACACACAAACACACTTTATCCCCATGCTAATATCCAGTTTTTCCTATACATTCCCAGCTAGGCTTGAACCCATTCAACTCTATATCACACAATTTGTTGCGTTCCTTTGCTGTCTTCTCTCTAAGGTTCCCATCTCCCTCTGTCTCTCTTGGATTTCCTCTCCCCCAGACTCCTTCCAGTTCCTCCAACGACATCCTTACTCAACTGCAACCATCCATTTACATCTCAGATCTACACAACCACACCCATGTCATTTCTACTAAACACCTAGCCCCTAACTCCCCGTTTCTGTACTACACCTGATATTCCTTTAGCCAGGTTTCCTTTCATCTAATCTCTCTCTTCTTGCTCAATACTCACCAAAATTACACAAGAAAGTGGGGATTACTTGCTTCCTTTCTTACCAACTTCTACATCTGAATGTTCAACATTCAATACCTTTGTCTTATTGCTAAGCAGTACTTGTTTTTTGTAATACAAGACTAACAAGCAATCTACACATCATTTGCAGTGAGATTACTTTTGTTGCCAGCAGGGATAAAAGAACCCTGACCTTCTTTTACTGTAGTTTTCTTCTGGCTACAATGCACTCAGGACACACTCGTCTACAATTGATTGTGCTTCATTCAATTGGTGGGTGTTGAGACACAAAAACCAATGCCCAGCTATCCCCCAAAACCAGTCTCTCACAATATCCCCTACTTAAATGCTGATAAAAATTCTGATAGTCTAATAATTCATCAAAGCATACGATATAGTTATCACAGGCTGTTAGCTGATGATGATGATATATATATATATATATATATATCTATACACACACACAGACACACACACATAAATATATATACATACATATATGTATGTATATATATCTATACACACAAACACACACACATATATATATATAGATATGATAATATATATATTCATATATATCTGTATACAGATATAGTATGTGTGTGTGTGTATAAAGTATAATCTGTCAGAGGGAAGCCAAGAGGTAAAAAGAGAGACAAACCATCAGGCAGGTGACTAAAGACTAGCCACATGCAACCATACATAAATATACATATATAAATATTTACATACAATCAAGTTTTTAAACACAACATATACGTATCCTCTATTGTATATCTAAATACAACAACACACTAACTCGTTTCCCAACACAACCGATAGAGTTACTACACATCACACATCGTTACAATACACCAGCATTACACAACACTCCATTGTTAGACTATAAACCATAGAACTACAAACTGTGTATATTTACACAGCACACAGTCTATACACAGCTCTTATGACACACACACATCACTGCAGTATATGTGTAGAAGCAGTGTGTGTGTGTGTGTGTGTGCAGCAGACTACAGCAGCAGAAACAACAGCAGCAGTAGTTACAGCCTGAGATCCACATCTCTACTACCACACACACACACAGAGTGACACACCACTAGACACTCCCTCACACACTGCCACACTGATTATGGATGAGACAATGGAGGTAAGTCTACATCTATCTTCTTTCATTTCCCATCTTTCCTCTTTAATATCATGTGAAAATATATAAGAGACAAGAGAAAACCAAAGGGACATTCAGAGAAACACCCTTATATCACTCACAAATATCAGCAAATGTTTTACTCACAACATACAACTTCACTGGGCAAAATACTAACTATTATTATTATTATTATTATTAGATTATTTAATAATCCAGTGTCATCTCACAAATATTCTGGTTCTATATTGATAGAGTTTATAATAATTGTTATTGTTTTAGTCTCCTATGTTGTTGGTTCGGTGAAATTAGATGCAAAGTTTGTCTCACTAAATCTCATTTATCACAGGAAATCTCCATTTTGTCTTCACAACATTCCGTCTCTTCTCTTTAGCCAGATTATTTCATTTGTAGATTTCCTGCAGACACTCTAACAATATATCATTATATTCCCAGAAATATTTCTTACTTAATATTTCTCTATTCATTTTATCATATCACAATGTATAAATGATGTTCTAAAAGCATTTATAGAAACGATTTAACGAAGGAGGTCTTCATAATGAATCTATAATCACAGAGTAGCAGATATCGTTCTGATGTCAGACATGGTTGTTTGAGGGATTGTGTGAGCAATTTATTGTGGAAAATATATTTTAGTGTCAAAGTGAAGACAACAAGACATAGAAATACAAGTGGATCTTTTTTTTCTGTGGTGTGTGTGGATTAGTAATGTTCAAAATAATAATAATATTAATAATGATAGCCATTCGTTAGACACATTGTTGTATATTGTGAATAGCAGCAGACATTTTGCTGTGATACAGAGTCATTGGTGATTAAATTTCTTGTGGAAAATATATATATATATATATATATATATATATATATATATATATATATATATCTGTGTTTGGTTCTGTCAGTATTTATTGTTTAAGATATTGTACAGTGTATATATTAACATTTCAGTTGGTGATATACATTGTTAATAATTTAGTTTATAATCACTGGTGTATATATATTTAAACATGGCTATATAATGATGAGAAATCTTGCTTGTTGAACCTTTTCTTTCTGTTGTTCTTCAATTTCTTATATACACTCGTCATTATCTTTCACTAATTATATATTTGTTTGTGAATCACAAACTGTATGTTTAGAGTTATTCTATATTGACATTTGTAAATTTGTTGAATAGTCTTCAGTACAGAATGTATATTTACTGTGTATAGTGTTTAGAAGTGAGTGTATACATTAATTCTCCAAAACTATATCTGTGAGACTACTAACTATATAAATATATACACACCTACATATATAAATATACATATATATATATATATATATATATATATATATATACATACATACACACAGAACATTCTCAATGAATGTGATTCATCTCTCATAGAAGTATAATGGTTCATAAGAATTGTTATAAATCTGTATCTGCTAAAACTACACTTGTCTGTCTGTCTGTCTTTCACTCTCTCTCTCTCTCCCTTCTTGCGTTCTTTCTCACATGCACACACACACACATTCTTATTTCTATAACATGGAATACAGTATTGATGTTATATTTCAATATATTTTAGGGCCATTTCCAACGGAAGGGACCAAAACACTGAAGCCCAACTCTGTTCTCACCAAAATGGGATGACTTTAAGTTATTAACTTGAAGAAATCCTGTCTTTTAATTTGGATGTTGAAGAATTCCTACTTTTGGTAAGGTTTTCTGATTTCTTTAAAGGATTTGTTATATAGAACATTATTGTTCAATACAGTTTTAAATGTATTTAGTTTCTGAAATGAGATCTTAATTTTCCTTTGAAATCTAGATTAATTAATTATAACTGTTGTTAATATATTATAAATAAATTTATGACACTTTTTTCATCTGTAAGAGAGTAAAAGGGGCCTATTTAAGGGTTAACTTGCACTTATATATGAGTACCTTTACAAGGAGACACATAAATGAAAAGATAGACACATGGAATCAGTGAAAGACAGAGGGAGAGAGGGAGAGAGAGAAGAAGAAGGAGAAGCCTGTGGCTACGATCCTTTAGGGATGAAGGTTTTGTTTTAATTAAAAAACTAGCTGTTGTTAATTTGAAGATGTGAATGATTAAGATCCAATAATTTTGATAACATTTATTGTCTGATAAAATTATCTGAGAATTTGAGTGGGTAATTAATAATGAAATAGATAGATAGATAGAATAGATAGATAAATAGTGATATATATATATATATATATATATATGGAGAGAGAGAGCGAGAGAGAGATAGGTAACCATCATCACCGAATTTTGATGCTGAATGAAGAATGAAAGGATAGCTTGCAATGTCCCTACGGTTAAATATCCGCAGTTCTGTTACTTCATGGAAAAGCTAGTGAGCAGAAAAAGATGACGATATCAACATTTTAAAGAAAATATCCAATGGAGACAAGAAATTTCTGACTATAATATTCCAAGTCTCCAACTCTGAAGCTAAAATAAGGGAGATAATAAAACATTCTACGCACCATAAATGCAGTTACCTCCCGTTACTATTTTGTCTAACTTTACTTTAAGGAAGTATTCAAGACTACTTCGAAAATGTCAGAAATTCTTGTCAAATACCCTATTTCCACTTTCTTTTAACAAACCAAGAATAAATATCCCTTCTCTTCATAGATGAGAATTTAGGGTAAAAACACTTAAATTCGGGAAACTTTGAACTAAACTTAATGTCCCATAAATATTAACACCTTTCTTTCAAGTCTCCCATAATAGTTTTGAAATTTTAAACAATTTCGACGGAAGATTCTTTCCAAAACCTCAAAATTTCAGTGAAATTTTTCAATAAAAATATTCTATTTTCTTCTGTAATTTCAGATAAGCTCACGAGATATGATTTAACATTCTGTGATGGAAGTAGGCTGTGTGTGGAATACATACTTACTTGCAAATGTCCTCAATCTATTACTACACAGTTGTGTCTGTGTAGATCTGAGCTATCATGTAGAAGAAGAAAGCAGTCCCTTTACTTTTGTTGGGGATATTGCTGCTGACACACAGATGGAAGAAACGGACTCTCTTGTGGGAAATAACTTCATCACATACAACCAAATGCAACAGCAATGGACAGAGAATTCACATTTATTCAATGTCACACAAGATGGTAAATTGTACACGGCTCAAACATTGGATGCTGAGAAACTGTGTACATACGAATCAGAATGTGTTAGATACATCAAAGTTGCTGTACATAGAAGGAAGACATTTTTGAAAGTTATTAAAATTAAAGTAATTATAGAAGACATTAATGATCACAGCCCTGAGTTTCCTCAAAAAGAAATAAATATGACATTTGATGAGCGTGATGGAGAAGGTGCTGAAGAATTAATTCCAGATGCCTTTGACAAAGATGTTGGAATGGAAAACTCTGAAATTACATATAAATTAAAGAAACAATTTAGCGATCCATTTATATTGTCTGTGAGGAAAACTATCACTGGAGGGGCAAAGATAGGAATTATTCTTGGAGACAAACTAGACAGAGAAATACAAGATAGTTACAATCTAGAAGTGATAGCTAATGATGGAGGACAACCTTCGAAACAAGGAATTTTACATGTTCATATAAAAATAATTGATGTGAATGATAACTCACCAGTTTTTTCACAACATATTTACAATATTTCCATCAAAAATACACATCCTAACAACAACCCTATTTTGACATTGTCTGCAAAAGACCCAGATTCTGGCAATAATGGTAAAGTGTCTTATTTTTTTAGTTCAAAAACACCAGAACGCACAAGACAGTATTTCAGACTGAACCAACAAACTGGGGAATTATTTGTAGAAAAACCATTAACATCACAAACAAAGAATATTCTCAAGATGTATGTGGAGGCGAAAGATGGTGGGAATCCTTCTTTAAATTCCTTTGCCATTGTACGGGTGAATATTCTCAATGAAAAGAACCATCCCCCCAAAATAGGGATCAATTTTGTGTCTGAATTGAAGAAGGACACTGCAGCTATTTATGAAGGAACTAAAGTGGGCAGTTATCTAGCTTATGTGAATGTGGTGGACAATGATTTGGAGCAAATGGAGAAGTGAGTTGTAAATTAGAACATGATAAAGTTGTCCTCTCACATTTAGGATCAAAGGAATACAAGATTACTCTGAAGAAACCACTTGACAGAGAAACATTAGACCATTTTAACATGAGAATTGTGTGTGAAGACAATGGAAGCCCTGCTTTAAAGATGGAGAGAAAGATCTCAATCCAAGTAATGGATGTGAATGATGTGCAACCGCAATTTACCAAAGATACATTCCACTTCCTCACCTATGAGAATGGTAAAGCAAACTTTCCTATAGGTTTTATCAATGCCACTGACCCAGACCTGGCAAGTGCTGGTCAACTGACGTTCTCACTGTTGAGTAAAGACAGAAATAACATACCGTTCCAGGTGAGTGATTATGGTTTTATTACCAGCAACATACCATTGGACAGAGAAGAAGAAGACATGTATAAGTTTGAGGTTTTTGTCAAAGACAATGGTAAACCGTCGTTGAATAACACAGCGAATGTTGTTGTTGAGGTTTTAGACAGAAACGACAATAATCCGTATTTCATCTACCCTACAACTGACCCTTTCCATATCAATGTCCACTACCACCCGCAAAGTACCAATGCCATCACTGTGATTAGAGCGTCTGACAGCGACAGTCATTTAAATGCGTTCCTCAAATATGGAATACTTGACGGTAACAATAAACGCTTGTTTACACTCAACTCTTTAACTGGTCAAATGTCTTTCTCGCGTGCACCTCATCTCAATGATGCTGGCTCATACGAACTGGTGCTTGTGGTCAAGGATTCTGGAAGCCCAGTGTTGTCAGCCACAACTACTGTGTCTTTGTCATTAAGGGTCACTAACAAGACATCAGCACCGATGCCGACTGTCCACTTAGAGAAGAACAGAACACTGGACGTACCATTATTGATTATCCTTGTAGTAGCAGCTGTAATAGTAGCTGTGGTGATTGTAGTGTCGATCACACTGTGTATTGTGAAATGTAGCAGTGGTCAGTCTCGCTCTGCCAAGAACGCTAGGAAAGGTGTTAATAGGTCAGCTATATGTAACAGAATTGATCAACCTTTACCGTGTCAGAGCAGCAGTATTCCTGGTACCCCAGTGAGGTACTCTTCAGAGATGAATAATAGAAACATGCCATTTGTGGAATGTAAGGAAGATTTCTACCCGCAGTATGAGTCTCAGATTGATTGGTCAAACGTGGGTACCCTGGAGAAGAGTCCACCCAATACAATATTGGTAAGTATAAGTTTACAAAAAAAGCCTCTCCCCATTGCTAACTCCACTGCATGTCACCTTTGGGAAATATCTTCTACTATACTGGTTGGCATCAGGAAGGGCATCCATCTGTGGAAACTCTGCCAGATCAAGACTGGAGCCCTGTGCAGCCATCTGGTTGCCAGCCCTCTGTGAAAACTGTCCAACCCATGCTAGCATGGAAAATGGACGTTAAACGATGATGATATAGACTTGAGTTGGTCAAAGCCTTGTGAGAGGATTTGGTTGATAGAAACTGAAAAATCACCTTCTATATATATGTATATATATTAGGTTCACAACTAAGTTCCCGCTGTCTTTTTAAATTAAATCTTATTAAAAGGTTTAAAATAGAATAACAACTAATTAATCAATAATGTATTCATCCTTGTTGTTTAAAACTTCTTCCCAACTTTTAACAAGATTTCCAATACCTTGTTGGTAGAAATCACCTGACTTCGACTCGAAAAATTGATCCAACCATGCTCTCAATTCTGCATCAATATTGAATAAAACTCCATGCATAGCATTTGAAAGAGATCGAAAGAGGTGGAAATCCGTTGGTGCCAAATAGGGAGAGTACAGCGGGTGTGGCAGCACTTCCCAGTCATGCGTTGGAATGGCTTCCTTGATCATATTGGTGATACGAGGGCGGGAGTTGCTGTGCAGCAGAAGAACTCCATGCTAAACATTAGGTTTTTTCCTCTTGAATAGCCATGTTGATTTGTTCCATCTGTTGAACATAGAGTTCCACATTGACCGTTTGGTTCCATTCAAGCATTTCGTAATGGACAATCCCTTCCGAGTCCCACCATACGCACAACATCGTTTTACATGGATGCAGATCTTGTTTCATGTGCAGTGTCACTCTACTGGGGCTAAGCCATTCCTTATGCTGCTTCATATTGATGTACAGACATCAATTTCCATCACCAGTAACGATTCGGTAAAGAAATCATTGCTTGTGTCCATGAGTTGAGCGGTGACATGCAAGCAACACAGCAGAGATTGTGGCTCATTGATTTCTGTTGTTGTCACTTAAAGCATGCGGAACCTATGCTCAATAATTTTTTAACCTTTCCCATCGAGTGAAGATGCGTCTCTATAGCAGTGTAGGAGCATTCCATTTTCTCTGCCAGCTCCCTTGTTGTTTGATGAGAATTTTCATGCCAAGGTTGGTTTAATCGGTCTTCATTGAACTCAACTGGATGGCCAGAACAAAGTGCATCTTTAAAGTCAAAATTTCCATTTTTGAACTTGGCATACCAGTCATGAGTAGTGCTTTCAGCTATGGTACCCACTCCATACACAGCACAAATGTCACGAGCAGCTTTTGCTGCCTTAGAACCTTGATTAAAATCAAAAAGAAGGAGGAGTTGAAAAAGCTTGTTTTTCTTAAATTGATGTTCTATTTTAAGGATATGAAAATAAACAAAAAATAACTAAAATTAACTAGAAAAAAAAACAATAGATTCCAAAGTGATTCAAAAACAGAAATCTCGGAAAAAAATAGATTCCAAAATAAAAAAAAACGCGGGAACTGATTTGCCAACCCAGTATATATTAATGAGTGTGTATCTTTGTGTCTTGATCTGGTGAAACAAATCGCATGAGCCCAGTACTTAGCAGGATTTATCTGGATTTACCTTCTCTTAGACGACCTGCTAAAGAGTTGAAGGGTTTCATCTGCCCTGGGCTTGTTATGATGTCTGTAAATTATCTCGATGCCATTCCATGAAATGCTAATTAACCCATGACCATGAGTTAGGTGGGTGCTACTACCTGGGGTCAAAGTAGATCTGGTAGCAATAGAGGCTAAGAAATAGTCCCACACTTCTCAAAACTGGAACTTCTGAAGAAGGCCCCCTCCAACCGATGCACTTTAAAGGCCTCTAATATATTGGGTCACCATGATAGCTGTCAGATATATTGTCTGGCATACATTTGAGGTGACATACTTGATTCAATGTTCTGTTAAACTCTTTCTCTCTTTCTTTCTCCATTCCAGTTACCAACAAGAATTAAAAAATAAAACCACATTTCTGCCAAGGAAAAAAGATATTGTTACACAGACAGACTCTGGAATATTCTGTGAGGATCTTACCATCTTACCATAGTGGAATATTTGATGGACACATTCTTAACAACACACACACAAACACACACACTAGAATCACAAACACGGACACACATAAGATTGTAGTTGTACACACACACCTACACACATTACATCAATGCACACACAGAAAGACACATTAACACATTCATACAAATTTTCACCCTATGTGTATACACAAACACACTTTATCCCCGTGCTAATATCCATTTTTTCCTATACATTCCCAGCTAGGCTTGAACCCATTCAACTCTATATCACACAATTTGTTGCATTCCTTTGCTGTCTTCTCTCTAAGGTTCCCATCTCCCTCTGTCTCTCTTGGATTTCCTCTCCCTGAGACTCCTTCCAGTTCCTCCAACGACATCCTTACTCAACTGCAACCATCCATTTACATCTCAGATCTACACAACCACACCCATGTCATTTCTACCAAACACCTAGCCCCTACCTCCCCGTTTCTGTACTACACCTGATATTCCTTTAGCCAGGTTTCCTTTCATCTAATCTCTCTCTTCTTGCTCAATACTCACCAAAATTACACAAGAAAGTGGGCATTACTTGCTTCCTTTCTTACCAAATTCTACATCTGAATGTTTAACATTCAATACCTTTGTCTTATTGCTAAGCAGTACTTTTTTTTGTAATACAAGACTAACAAGCAATCTACACATCATTTGCAGTGAGATTACTTTTGTTGCCAGCAGGGTTAAAAGAGACCTGACCTTCTTTTACTGTAGTTTTCTTCTGGCTACAATGTACTCAGGATACACTCGTCTACTATTGATTGTGCTTCATTCAATTGGTGGGTGTTGAGACACAAAAACCAATGCCCAGCTATCCCCCAAAACCAGTCTCTCACAATATCCCCTACTTAAATGCTGATAAATATTCTGATAGTCTAATAATTCATCAAAGCATATGAAATAGTTATCACCTGGCTGTTAGCTGATGATGATGATGATATATATATATATATATATATAAAAACACACATATATATATATATATATACATATATGATAATGTATATATTTATATATATCTGTATACAGATATAATATATATATAGAAATATATGTATATACACACATACACATTGTAGATATACTCACATATACACAGATATAATATATATATAAATATATTTATATAAAAATGTATACAGATATAATAAGTGTGCGTGTGTGTGTGTGTATAAAGTATAATCTGTCAGAGGGCAGCCAAGAGGTAAAAAGAGAGACAAACCATCAGGCAGGTGACTAAAGACTAGCCACATGCAACCATACATAAATATACATATATAAATATTTACATACAATCATGTTTTTAAACACACGATAAACGTATCCTCTATTGTATATCTATATACAACAACACACTAACTTGTGTCCCAACACAACCGATAGAGTTACTACACATCACACATCGTTACAACACTCCATTGTTAGACTATAAACCATAGAACTACAAACTGTGTATATTTACACAGCACACAGTCTATACACAGCTCTTATGACACACACACACATCACTGCAGTATATGTGTAGAAGCAGTGTGTGTGTGTGTGTGTGTGTGTGTGTGTGTGCAGCAGACTACAGCAGCAGAAACAACAGCAGCAGTAGTTACAGCCTGAGATCCACATCTCTACTACCACACACACACACACACAGAGTGACACACCACTAGACACTCCCTCACACACTGCCACACTGATTATGGATGAGACAATGGAGGTAAGTCTACATCTATCTTCTTTCATTTCCCATCTTTCCTCTTTAATATCATGTGAAAATATATAAGAGACAAGAGAAAACCAAAGGGACATTCAGAGAAACACCCTTATATCACTCACAAATATCAGCAGAGGTTTTACTCACAAAATACAACTTCACTGGGCAAAATACTAACTATTATTATTATTATTATTATTAGATTATTTAATAATCCAGTGTCATCTCACAAATATTCTGGTTCTATATTGATAGAGTTTATAATAATTGTTATTGTTTTAGTCTCCTATGTTGTTGGTTAGGTGAAATTAGATGCAAAGTTTGTCTCACTAAATCTCATTTCTCACAGGAAATCTCCATTTTGTCTTCACAACATTCCGTCTCTTCTCTTTAGCCAGATTATTTCATTTGTAGATTTCCTGCAGACACTCTAACAACATATCATTATATTCCCAGAAATATTTCTTACTTAATATTTCTCTATTCATTTTGTCATATCACAATGTATAAATGATGTTCTAAAAGCATTTATAGAAACGATTTAACGAAGGAGGTCTTCATAATGAATCTATAATCACAGAGTAGCAGATATCGTTCTGATGTCAGACATGGTTGTCTGAGGGATTGTGTGAGCAATTTGTTGTGGAAAATATATTTTAGTGTCAAAGTGAAGACAACAAGACATAGAAATACAAGTGGATCTTTTTTTTCTGTGGTGTGTGTGGATTAGTAATATTGAAAATAATAATAATAATATTAATAATGATAGCCATTTCTTGGACACATTGTTGTATAGTGTCAATAGCAGCAGACATTTTGCTGTGATGGAGTGTTATTTACTGATTAAATTTCTTATATAAATATACACATATATCTGTGTTTCGTTTTTGTTTGTATATATAGTTTAAGATATTGTACAGTGTATATATTAAAATTTCAGCATGAGCAATATGTTGTATATTGTTAATTTTGTGTATAATCACTGGTGTATATATTTTTAAACATGGCTATATAATGATGAGAAATCTTGCTTGTTGAAGCCTTTTCTTTCTGTTGTTCTTCAATTTCTTATATACACTCGTCATTATCTTTCACTAATTATATATTTGTTAGTGAATCACAAACTGTATGTTTGGAGTTATTCTCTTTTGAAATTTGTAAATTTGTTGAATAGTCTGCCGTACAGAATGTATATTTACTGTGTATAGTGTTTAGAAGTGAGTGTATACATTAATTCTCCAAAACTATATCTGTGAGACTACTAACTATATAAATACACACACACCTACATATATAATATATATATATACATATATATATATATATATATTATATATATATATATATATATATATATATATATATATATATATATATATATATATATGTACATATTACATACATACACACAGAACATTCTCAATGAATGTGATTCATCTCTCATATAAGTATAATGGTTCATAAAAATTGTTATAAATCTGTATCTGCCAAAACTACACTTGTCTGTCTGTCTGTCTGTCTTTCACTCTCTCTCTCTCACTTCCTTCTCTCTCTCTCTCTCTCTCTCCCTTCTCGCGCTCTTTCTCACATGCACACACACACACATTCTTCTTTCTATAACATGGAATACAGTATTGTTGTTATATTTCAATATATTTTAGGACCATTTCCAACGGAAGGGACCAAAACACTGAAGCCCAACTCTGTTCTCACCAAAATGGGATGACTTTAAGTTATTAACTTGAAGAAATCCTGTCTTTTAATTTGGATATTGAAGAATTCCTACTTTTGGTAAGGTTTTCTGATTTCTGTAAAGGATTTGTTATCCAAACATTATTGTTCAATACAGTTTTAAATGTATTTATTTTCTGAAATGAAATCTTAATTTTCCTTTGAAGTCTAGATTAATTAATTTTAACAGTTGTTAATATATAATCACATATTTCATATATTCTACTCATAAACAATGTGATATTCAGTCATATCTCACATAATATTATTCTATCTCACATTATTGTATGTAATGTAGGCATCTGCTTTCTCTCTGCGTCTCTGTTCAAAATAAATTTATGACATTTTTTTCATCTGTAAGAGAGTAAAAGGGTCCCATTTAAGGGTTAACTTGCAATTATATATGAGTACCTTTAAAAGGAGACACATAAATGAAAAGATGGATGCACGGAATAACAGAAAGAGAGAAAGAGACAGAGAGAGAGAGAGAGAGAGAGAGAAAAGAAGAAGGAGAAGCCTGTTGCTATGATCATTTAGGGATGAAGGTTTTGTTTTAATTAAAAAACAGTGGCTGATGTTATGTTGAAGATGTTGATGTTTAGGATCCAGTAATTTTGATTATGTTGATTGTCTGATAAAATCATCTGAGATTTGAGTAGGTAATTAATAATGAATGAGATAGATAGATAGATAGACAGAGACACAAACAGATATAATATACATACATACATACATATATATATATACAGAGAGAGAGAGAAAGAGGAGAAAGAGACTGAAATAGAGATAGAGGGATAGATATAATCTTTATCTTCACAGAATTCTGATGTTGAATGAAAAGTGAAATAAAACAGGTATTAATGCATCAAAAGGAAAAGAACAATCGTTTTGTCAATTCCAGGAATGACTGCTTAGTAAAAACGAGATGAAGATATCTCTATTTTTAAGATAATATGCAACTGTGACGAGAATGTTCAGACCATTCCATAATCTGTGCCTATAAAATATCCTCACGTAGTCGCCCCATTGCATTCCTAACACAAGGGAGACAATTAAACATTGTCGGCTCCATAGATGCAGTTACCTCCCGTACCTATTTTGGTTAGATTCAAAATTGCAGGGAATTTTGGAGACAACTTCGAAGATGTCATAAATTCTAATCAAATACTCTACTTCCACTTTCTTCATGGATATATATCTTTGGATTTATATCCAACTTTTCAAGCATGTAACATTTTATTTTTTATAAGTAAAATTAACTATCTGTAATATCCACAAAATGTTCCCTTGAGAGAAAAGAATTTAGGGAACAAAATACTGAAATTATTGAAACTTTGAACTACAAAGAAAGATATCATAAAAGTTAACTCCTTTCTCTTCTGCTGACCATAATAGTTTTGAAATTTTCTTCAATTTCATCAAAAGATTCTTTCTAAAACTTCTAATTTACAGTGAAATGCTATGACATACACTAAGACATGTCATAAATGTTCACTCCTTTCTTTCGACTTTACTATAATTCACATGAAATTTTAAACAATTTCAACAAATGATTCTTTCCAAAACCTCAAACTTTCAGTGAAATATTTCAATAAAAATTTTCTATTTTCTTCTATAATTTCAGATAAACTCACGAGATATGATTTAACATTCTGTGATGGAAGTAGGCTGTGTGTGGAATACATACTTACTTGCAAATGTCCTCAATCTATTACTACACAGTTGTGTCTGTGTAGATCTGAGCTATCATGTAGAAGAAGAAAGCAGTCCCTTTACTTTTGTTGGGGATATTGCTGCTGACACACAGATGGAAGAAACGGACTCTCTTGTGGGAAATAACTTCATCACATACAACCAAATACAGAGACAAAGAACAGGAAATTCACATTTGTTTAATGTCACACAAGATGGTAAATTGTACACGGCTCAAACATTGGATGCAGAGAAACTGTGTACATATGAATCAGATTGTGTTAGATATATCAAAGTTGCTGTACGTAGAAGGAAGACATTTTTGAAAGTTATTAAAATTAAAGTAATTATAGAAGACATTAATGATCACAGCCCTGAGTTTCCTCAACCAGATGTAGAAATTATATTTAATGAGGAAGATCGTGAAGGAGCCGAAAGATTAATTCCAGATGCCATTGATAGAGATGTTGGAATGGAAAATTCAGAAGTTACATACAAATTGAAGAAACAATTTAGTGATCCATTTATATTGTCTGTGAAGAAAACTATAACCGGAAGAGCAAAGATAGGAATTATTCTTGGAGACAAACTAGACAGAGAAATCAAAGATAGTTACAATCTAGAAGTGATAGCTAATGATGGAGGGCAACCTTCAAAACAAGGAATTCTACATGTTCATATAAAAATAATTGATGTGAATGATAACTCACCAGTTTTTTCAAAACATATTTACAATATTTCCATCAAAAATACACATCCTAACAACAACCCTATTTTGACATTGTCTGCAAAAGACCCAGATTCTGGCAATAATGGTAAAGTGTCTTATTTTTTTAGTCCGGAAACACCAGAACGTACAAGAAGACATTTCAGACTAAACAAACAAACTGGAGAATTATTTGTAGAAAAACCATTAACATCACAAACAAAGAATATTCTCAAGATGTATGTGGAGGCGAAAGATGGAGGGAATCCTTCTTTAAATTCCTTTGCCATTGTACGGATGAATATTCTCAATGAAAAGAACCATCCTCCTGAAATTGATATAAATTTTGTGTCTGAATTGAAGAAGGGCACTGCAGCTATTTACGAAGGGACAAAAGTGGGCAGTTATCTAGCTTATGTGAATGTGGTGGACAATGATTTTGGAGCAAATGGAGAAGTGAGTTGTAAATTAGAACATGATACAGTTGTCCTCTCACATTTAGGATCAAAGGAATACAAGATTACTCTGAAGAAATCCCTTGACAGAGAAAAATTAGACCATTTTAACATGAGAATTGTGTGTGAAGACAATGGAAGCCCTGCTTTAAAGACGGAGAGAAAGATCTCAATCCAAGTAATGGATGTGAATGATGTGCAACCGCAATTTACCAAAGATACATTCCACTTCCTCACCTATGAGAATGGTAAAGCAAACTTTCCTATAGGTTTTATCAATGCCACTGACCCAGACCTGGCAAGTGCTGGTCAACTGACGTTCTCACTGTTGAGTAAAGACAGAAATAACATACCGTTCCAGGTGAGTGATTATGGTTTTATTACCAGCAACATACCATTGGACAGAGAAGAAGAAGACATGTATAAGTTTGAGGTTTTCGTCAAAGACAATGGTAAACCGTCGTTGAATAACACAGCGAATGTTGTTGTTGAGGTTTTAGACAGAAACGACAATAATCCGTATTTCATCTACCCTACAACTGACCCTTTCCATATCAATGTCCACTACCACCCGCAAAGTACCAATGCCATCACTGTGATTAGAGCGTCTGACAGAGACAGTCATTTAAATGCGTTCCTCAAATATGGAATACTTGACGGTAACAATAAACGCTTGTTTACACTCAACTCTTTAACTGGTCAAATGTCTTTCTCGCGTGCACCTCATCTCAACGATGCTGGCTCATACGAACTGGTGCTTGTGGTCAAGGATTCTGGAAGCCCAGTGTTGTCAGCCACAACTACTGTGTCTTTGTCATTAAGGGTCACTAACAAGACATCAGCACCGATGCCGACTGTCCACTTAGAGAAGAACAGAACACTGGACGTACCATTATTGATTATCCTTGTAGTAGCAGCTGTAATAGTAGCTGTGGTGATTGTAGTGTCGATCACACTGTGTATTGTGAAATGTAGCAGTGGTCAGTCTCGCTCTGCCAAGAGCACTAGGAAAGGTGTTAATAGGTCAGCTATATGTAACAGAATTGATCAACCTTTACCGTGTCAGAGCAGCAGTATTCCTGGTACCCCAGTGAGGTACTCTTCAGAGATGAATAATAGAAACATGCCATTTGTGGAATGTAAGGAAGATTTCTACCCGCAGTATGAGTCTCAGATTGATTGGTCAAACGTGGGTACCCTAGAGAAGAGTCCACCCAATACTATATTGGTAAGTATAAGTTTACTAATCACCACCCCAACTGCCATCACCACCACTACTGCCATCATCATCGTTATCACTTCCACAACCACCCCCAATATCATGTCAATGCCTTTCAGCTTGCCATATACTCGGCAGAGCCCAACAACGCACCACAATATATATTTTGACCCCTAATGTATCCTAGCTTGCTTATAGACTTGAAGTGGATATATGTCTATCTGTAATCAGTTAATTGGAGTTGGAGGGATACTGCTAATTACTTTTATAGATTGATTGAGTATCTTTAGTATTGATTAAGTTTTGAACTTCTTCTGATTCCTAATGACACGAGTAGAATATGAGGGATGGAATTAATGATGCTGGGGTGGAAGTATTGTGTTCAGCATGAAAACGGGTGGCTGTGATGGATTATAGACAGGGAAGTACTGTGACTGTTATCTGAGTGGAGCAGAGGATATTGTTGTAGGGGTAGGAAATACAGTGAGAAGATACAGTGTGTGTGTGTGTGTGTGTGGTTGTTAGGTGTTGTGAATTTCCATGAATAATGTAAATTGGAT